>NC_046380.1:27492915-27593367 GCF_011125445.2 Fundulus heteroclitus | reverse complement strand
TTTTTGTTTGTAAGAGAAAAAAAGAAAAGCACTTTTCACTTCAATAATGCGTTGTTTTGTGCTTCTCCGTTACATGAAATCCCCGAAAAAAAAAAAAACAATTAAAGTTCATTGCTCAAGTCAACAAAACGTGGAAAAAGTTCAAACAGCACAAATACTTTGCAAGCCGGCTAAATTGAGGCAAGAAGGATTTCATCAAAGTTTCCTTCGCCGGCCGCTCATGAAAGAAAAACAAAGTTGATGGAGATAGGAAAGACAAGAGCTCAATGAAAGGGAAAGAAAAACACGGCAAGGTAAATCTGATTGCGGAGCTTTAGCCATGCCATCGCTGTTAGCTAACACTGAGATAATAAATACTGCGCCCATGCAACCAGACTGCAGCCCGTGTGTGAGAGGTGTTTTTTTTCCATGAGCGATAGAGAGCGGAGGAGGGCGGCAGGGAAAGACGAGCTCGTGTTTGTTTGTACACCGCTGTTTCTCAGGCCCTTGACCCTGGCATTCCGGAGCCGCACACACAAAACACACATGCCAGCAATTCATAACCTGCGGAGGTCAGATCCCAGCGCGTATTATTTCACTAACCTTTGGCCACAACGCCCCACCCTAAAAAGACACATAAACAAGACAAAAAGGGGACGTTAACCGTTAATGTAAGCTTTTATTTCATGATTTACTATGCGCAGATGTGTTTTTTAGGCGATGGGGCAGTGAGAGACCAGTGGACTGGATGTTGCGTGCGTGCCTGGACTTGACACGGAGCAGAGAGCATCAGTAGAGAAGGTCTAAAGGGTTTTAATTGACGTTACACTTTGCATGATAGAATTAGAGAGTTAAAATACCACCAGGCACATATAAATTAACATTACTTTGAAAAATGACATTTCCTACTTGTTTCCAACACGCTGGCACAATGCTTTATGTCGTCTACCTCTCCAGCTAATCCAGCCCTTGAATGCTTGGATGTGCTCGAAGCAGGCCTTTCTCAATAACACCTACCTGCTTTTGTGTGTGTGGTGTGTGTGGTGTGTGTCACACATAGAGACCTCTAGTCTAACCTAAACACTTGTGAGAGGAGCTTTTTATGCAGCCAGACATTCAAAACAAACCTCTGCCTCAGCTGCTATCTGTCTCCGCGGATGGGTGAGACCGTTTTTAAAAAGCCGCTTTTTAAGTCCCGTTTCAGAAGCCGCGCGGCTCGCGCACTCGGCGATCGAGCCACGCACCGCACGCGCGCGTACACCCATCCACCGAGCACGCCCGTTAGGGAGGTCAGGATTGGGGCAAGGAGGAGGGCAAACATGCCATTTATATTATGAATGCACTTTTTTTTTTTTTTTTTTTTTTTTGCCGCGGATGAAGAATGGCCATAAAAGGTAAAACTATCCTGCTCGGACCTGCTTACTGTAAACAAGCGAAGAGGAAAGTGCAGTGGGTGAGAGATGCCTTGTGGAGAGGTTGCGGAAAATGAAAGAAAGCAGCTAGGAGGGGATGGAGATGGAACCTGGAGAGAGGCACAAGTTCTTACTTTGTTCTGCGTGATGTAACAGGTTAAATCCCTCTAAAAAAAAAATGCCTAATAATCATAATTATGTTTTCGTTTTTTTAATTAGATGAATTTTATCTTTTACTGCACATCAACTCCAGTCTAAGTATGCCCTTGAAAGGGATTTCCTTACTTGTGTTTTTGCATCTTAATTTTTATAAGTACTCTGTCAATCCAAACAAAAACCGTAGGGCTAAGACCTTCAGGCGGATCATGAAGTAGTTATCAAAGTACTTTATCAAACGTGACAATATACAAATAAAACGTTAAGTGACCTGATGGACAGCCAACACTGCATCCTCTTCCTTAACCCAGGGCCCAACTGTGTTTTCCCCTATCTAGGTATTTTATTCACATTTTGTAACATAGGTTTTTGTGCAATGATTTGATACAATGATTTGTGCTGCAGTTACAGTGAAGGTGCATTTAAGGACAAAACAAAATCCTAACCCTGCCATCATGAAATGTGGGAGAAAAACTAGACAAAGTCCTTGTGGAGTAGTTTTATTTCTTCGCAATATTAAATTACAGTACCTTGCGAACGGGACCAACACAAAGTAATACCTGTTATTTAGAAAGAAAATGATCCATGGTTTTCCACTTTACAAATACAAACTTGACAATTGTGGCTTGCATTTGTTTTCTTTCTGCCAAGTCTGAAGTCTTTCGCAGACTTTTACAGATTTCAGACGGATTCCCCGTCCTTGTAGAAAAAAAATAAAAAAATTACAAAAGGCATCCCACAGTCTGACGCTGCCATCACCATGTGTCACCGTGGACTGTTCAACCACGGTCTGTTCAACCTGATGTGCAGTGTTGGTTTTCAGCACGTTTGCCAGGTCCCCTGCATGCTTGTATCAAACTGCAAACAAGACATTTATTACTTTCGTACAATAATGGCTTTCCTGTTTACCACTCTTCCATAACACCAGACTAATATTTGCACCACTGGCAGAGCATCCTACCCGAATCGTGGATTTCCGCAGCTCCTCCAGGCGGTCCTGGCTGCCTCTCTAATCAACCAGTTTTAAATGTTACTCATGATGAGGTAACCCAAAGAGAACGCAAAAAGCACAATGACTAACAAAGATGAAACAATGCTAATAAATCCTACCAAAGGAAAGTTGCTATGACTTGGAAATGGAATATCCAACCTGTTATTTAATTTAGCAGGTTTTCTCATTTCTCAGAAGCACAGGGAAGCGATTTTATGACCTAATTCTAAGCTCTTATACCTACGTACTTTAATCTGAGAGGAGAAAGCCAAGATTCAGGACCAGTCCATCAGCTTTCAGCTTCAAACCCCGCCATAACAGAAACAATTAAAAGTTCCCCACTTGGGCAGATGTGTGATGTTTCACTCTCAACTACGATGAGTGCCTTGAATGTAGGACACTTTCACATTTAAAGTTTACTAGATTAACAATCAATATTAAAAGGTATGCCTCTTCATGGATCATTGTTAAAATGACTCATTATTAAAGTTTTCTGGATGTCTACATAAAGCTAAATTAGACACTGATTTGTCTTATTTAAGGATCTTTCTGTTGGCAACTTTTATATAAACAGGGGGAAAATAACAATGAACGTATGAGGCATTTTCAAAGCCATATGAAAGAACTGAAGAGAAGTGAGCTCTTCCTGGTGAAACTTCAGTTTATTCCCATGCATCAATCAGGCATACTGCTCAGGTAACCAGACAGAAGTTGGCTGCTGGTGCCGCTTGAAGGTTGTCAGTTGTAGTTTTAAAACAGAGGCCTTCAAGAGGACGATGGGTGAAATGTCTTTAGTTTCCGAACTATGGCCAAATAAGTTTTTCACACCCTGGAAATGGGTTCGTTTCAGCCAGCGGATCAGCAGCAAGCAGCATCGGGCCTTAGGTCTATGCTCGTACAGCTGGAGGAACTCCCGTAGGAATTGTGCGGTAAAACATTTAAGCGATTTTGAAACCAAGCTAGAGACTGGTCCACGTCTAGAGAAGAGATCAGGTGTGTTTTTCTTGTTGGACCCAAGTTCTTAACAGCATATATGTTTCTCTGTGATTTTGTATGACTGTTATTGGTTAATGTGTGTGGAATGATACACAGGGCCAGTGAAGGATCAGTGAAGCGTCCCACCTCAGAGTACATCTGGTGAAAGCTCGGAGAGGAAAGCATTAGTTGTGCTGTGTAAATGATGAATCAACCTAAAAGCCTATGGAAATAAATCAGTCAATCTCCTGCAACTTTGCCCTTCTAGTTTCAGCTTTGAGACGATAGTTGCTCAACAACCTATTAGCAGTTACAATCTCTCATCTTGTCCTTACATAGTTCTGATTTTTTTTTCCCCGCTTTAATTTATTGCAAAAGCAGAATATAGAGTCTACGTTAAGAGATACTTGACATCTAGCGGCGTAATACAAATCTGAATGGTCTTTTTTTACACCGAGACCTAGGTTCTTTCACTTGTATGAACATATCTATGCACTTTTTTTAACATCAACAGCGGCAGCACACAGGGCTGAAGTGAATGTGAAACGGCATCCACACATCACTTCTGAGGGCTTTCCGTGGCACGAGACCGCGCAAGGATCTCTGGGTCTTGTGGTCAGTAGCGGTTTCTGATATGGTCGCTATGGCTCTTCACCAGGGATGCCACTGGATGGCGAACCCCCTCACACAAAAAAGTGGTCCATCATTTGCAAACTCACAACAGCTATTTTATTGTTTATTGGGACAGTCAGTTAAAGAGGTGTGGGGAAAAACCCTGAGTTGTGCCCAATGCAGGTCTTTTAAAGAAATATGGTTTAAAACAACCTCAGACTGCTATAATGCTGAAGTCATTATGTATTTAAGTTTCCAAATCAGTGCTAAGTCAGATGGCCATTCACTCTTTTTCAAAGACAAGCTTAAATCTGATCAGCAGCTGTTTAAACTGTGAAGCTGAAGAGAGATTTGTCAAAAATACAAAGATTTGTGAAATCTTTATCCTTTTTTTGTTAAAAAAAAAAAAAAAACAGCCATTATTTGCCAAATAACCACCACTGCTTGCAGGTTGGAGGAATTTGCTGGTTGTGACATTTGCGATCAATATCCGATTCAACCGAAGGCAAGGTACAAGTCCAAGGTTACGCAGGATGTTATCTCATGCACTCCTTAAATACTTGCCCATCAGCAGCAAGTAATACAATGTGTTAAAACTGGACAAATCTGTGGTATTTTAAATCTCACTCCTTTATTGCACAAGAACAGGCGAGTCTGGTTTTATTGATTTTCATTCTATTCAAGGAAATTACAGGAAAATGTTATTGATCATTGCAACACTGGAGCACATCACAGGCCTGAAACTGCTGCAGCTCTGCGTGACGGATGGTGTGTGGGGTGGAGCAGCTCTCTCAGCTCCAGATAACTTAAGAAAAAAAAAAAAACACCCAACATGAATCTTTGTGATTCATTGTATGATGTGAATGTCACTCATTCTCTTGTTAAGACAGGGTAATCCGTCTGCTGTTACAGTAGATTGTATAAGTATAGAAAATACCAAATTTATATAAATCCTCAAGGATTTTATTTTTACGTTCAACGTTTATTTCGTTCAAACAACATAACGTGTGTAAGTCTTCTTTTCTCAATTGGGCTAGGTCTATGTATTTGCATGCGTTTTTCCTCCTCTACAATAAAAAGACAGGAGAGTTTTGAAGCCGCATCACAGTTTGTAAAATAAAATAAAAAATGGCCTCACTATCAAACTTCGTGTTAATCCTTTAAATCTCTTTAAATCAGAGGAGAAAGATCCACTTGTTGCTGTTTATTGAAAAGACCATAAAGTCATTATTGCGACAGAGGCGCAGGAGTTAGGGAGTTCTTCCTGCAACTGGCAGGTTGCCGGTTCAATCTTCAACTCCGACTGTCTCAGTCGTTGTGTCCTTGGGCAAGACACTTTACCTGAATTGCCTGCTGGCGGTGGTCAGAGGGTCAGGTGGTGCCGATGAATGGCAGCTTTAATGTCCTAGTCAATGTACTGTCGAATGTTCTGGGGGAGGAAAACTGAATATTATTTTTATTTGAAACTGAAAAAGAGAGATTAGTAAAATCATTATCATTATTATCATCCATCCATCCATCCATTTTCTAACACGTCTATCCCTTGTGGGGTTGCCAGGGTTGCTGGTGCCTATCTCCAGCTGTCAATGGGCGAGAGGCATCATTATTATCATTACTATTATTTTGATTAAAGAACCATAACTATGTGGTGTTGATATGACTGTGTTTATCCCGCAGTTTGCCTTTAAAAATGTCGATCCCCTCTGGCTTAAGATTTTAGGAGCCATGCATTAAAAGTGACATTTCAATTTGTAATAGTGTTGTGGGTGTGATATTGTCTGAGATTGTTTAAATTGATCTTTCAGCAGCTGTCTTGTGTTTTCTAAGCCGTTATCGGTAGCTTCTGAGAAGGTTCCTCATTTTGGGAATACAAACTTTATCATGAAATGGGTAAATATGCACCTGTTCTTTTCATTTCCTTCATCTGTTGCTTCACTACTCATATTTTGAGTGTTCGTCCTGTTGTAAATCCTGAAAGGCCAAGGTGGAAACTAATTCCCCGGGCCTTGTTAGCAAAGGCTGTGGCACCTTGTTTGTGTGCACCTGAGATCTGTCTCCGGTTTCTAAAGCTCGGCTGTTCTCGTTTTTTCCATTTGCTTTGATGTGTCAAGTACATTATTTTGTTATTTTTATTAACCAAAAAAGCCCAGGCTCTTGTGGCCAGGAGTATGAAAATTGAATATTGCATTTAAAAGTCAATTTTCACGATGGCATTACGCAAATCAGCCTCTCCCTGTTTTACCCTTTTTGCTTCCATTCATCTATCAGGCAGCCTCCGCCACCTTGATGCATCTCTTCATTTGCTGTGGTTTACTCTATTCATTTACAGACATCTTTTGTCACACTCAACACAGAAGCTCATGTTTTATTTTTTTTCCATTTTGCATTGTGACGTTGCCCACGGCCAACTCTGGCATTTGTGTGTGTGTGTGTGTGTGTGTGTGCCTGTGTGTGTGTGTGTACACACAAATACCTTGTGCGGGTCTTTTTAACTTCAAAGAAAACCTTAAAAGCACTCACTCTTCTAAGGAGTAATGCTTTTGGTTGATGCTATTTTACATTTAGAGGATGTAGTTATTTATCTTTCTGTCTTTTCATTCCATATATTGCCTTTAAGAGTTGTGCGAAACCAGTGAAATTACGGCTATAAAATCAGATTTTGAGGTGTCATACCTCTAAGGCACTCATTATTATCCTAGAAGTTTTCCTCAATCTAAGTTTTAAAGTATCTAAGTGTAACACATGGTGCTTCATAGAGGTTAACAACAAACATAAAAACCAAAATAACAATACTTAACAAAGACAATAATAAAAACAGTAGGGATCAAATATTTTTTTTAATATTTTTTTAATTCCAATTCAATTGATGCATCTTTATTTTCCTTTCAAAAACATCCATCACAGATGTTTTTGGCAAGGCACAGAATTACAGGAAAACACATTTTATAGGAAACACATTTTATGGGATCAGACCAACAAAAAAATTAGACATATGAAACTGAATTGCCCATCAGTAGGTGTTTCAGGTGATTTTTGGATCGTCTTAGTACTGAAAAGTGCTTTATGAATAAACTTGCCTTGCCTTTTTATATTTAATTTCAATTACAAAATAAATTAGAAGTTCCTAGAATTACATTATTCCACCCAAAAAATCTGCATTATTACAATTCAATATATAGAGGAAATTTGTGTACAACTTTATAATACGGTTCCCCTTATAGATGGCTAATAAATAGATTATAGATATGTTATTAAGTAATCTGTAAACACTTCATAACTCATTTATAACTGTTTATTATGCATTAATTAAGGGTGGACAAAAGACAAAACTGACCGGTCTGTGCTTACAAGGTAGTAACTTAGTCTGAAATAATTAATATAAGCAACTCTAGATGAAATATATAGAATATCTATATTTCACTTTTTTAGAGTAGATATAGCAAATTATAATGAGTTATAAAGTGTTTAAAGTTGAATTAATAACATATCAGTTAACCATTTATTAGCCATCTGTAAGGGTACCAAAATCTATTAGTAAGAGGTGGGATTTTAAAATGAAAGATTCTGTCATTTATCATTAACATTTTCAATATCAATTTGAGAATAGCTTTCTTTCGATGTTATTATTGATCTGAAGTTGCAGCGTTATTCTTAGAAATCTTATTTGGCGTATGCTGGACATAGTTGAAAGATATTGTTGTTCACAAAAATTATACAAAATAAAAAATTATACCAATTAAGATTCAAATTGGTGAAACATAGGACTTATTTCTTAAGGACATATTTATTTGTTGGAAATGATAACCATATGAATAAAAACTGTATTTAAATTTTCTGATCAGATTTTCACATGTCCACTCTTGACTATGTAACGGCATATAGAGAATAAAAAAAGAAGAACAGAAGAAAAAAGTAAAAAAAAATCATGAGATGTTCACAATTGCTGTACATTTTCAAGAGATGGGTAGAAGTATGAACTTATGGTGTTCCCAGTAACACAAACAAAACAGTGAACACTGAACAGCTGTAGAAATGTTCAACAAGTGCTAGCTATTTTCTACATGTGACCACAATCTACCGCATTCTTCACAGGTGTAAACTAAGTAAACTTTAAGAACAACAGGATTTCCTTCCAAAGAAAGCATCCAGGCCTGAGAACATTTCCAGAAACCTTGTGAGAGGATGTGTTTTAGGTGCGATGGAGAAAAAACTGAAAAAACTTTTTTCAAGTTGTGCTGGAGCTGTTTTTATGTGTTTTCTCCAGGCCGTTAGGGGGCGCATGTTTGCAAAGTTCGCTAAATTGAGCCAGTTAATAAGTAGAAGAAGAAGTGTTACAGGAAGCCATCTTTCTTTACATGAGTCAAGAAATGAACATGGTGTATTTCTCATCTGCACCCATCCAATCCTTTCCATCCCTTTGAGTGGCAATATGAGTAAGTCATAAAGTTGTGTATGGTGGCTAGAAATTATATATTTGATTATTGTGGTAACCTTGAGAGTTTTGATATGTTATATGCTCTAATACATTGGAGTCCAATTAGAGTGAGTCAAATGCTAAGGCTAAATGTAAGCTAACCCTTTAAATGTACCTTTTATAGAAAGTAAATGTTATTTGATTTACTTTGATGTATGATTTACATACTAAGTACATTTTTGTATTTTGTATTGTTTCAGTTTCACACTTTTTTCGCATTAAATCCGTTCAAATACAAACACACGGCTGTTCCTTGGAGGAAGTGATGCAAGAAAGAGTTTAGCTGGCTGTGAATCTCAATATAGGACCCGCGGTCACATTGGGTGCAACAGTACAGTGAAATCATAGCACTCTGCGAGGGACTACGGGTAGACGCTCTACTACTCAACCATGGAAAAATCAGAAGCTAAAGGTCGAAACGATGAAGAGACAAATTCAACCCACTCAGCAAAGTTTTCAAGGTCTTCAGGAAAACTGACTGTTAGATCAGTAGCAACAGGCTCCAGCAGGTCATCAGCATCATCGCGAGCAAGTATGGCGGCAGCACGAGCACAAGCAGAAGCTCAAGCAGCGAAGGCCAGATTAGCCTACGCTGAAAAGGAAATGACAATCAAAGTAGAAAAAGCCCGTCTAGAAGCAACTCTTGACGTAATCAATCTCCAAAAGGAAGCTGATGCAGCCATGGCTAAAGCTGAGGTAATGGAGTCAGCAGCAGCTCAATTTGACACAGCTGATGCAGGACAAGAATTGAGATTTCTGCCCCTACAAACTACTCCAGAGCAAAAGGTGAGTGAATACATAAATAAACATAGTTACACTGACCTGGCTGAGGATAATAGAGAAACATTTCAATATGATGACGACACCTATCAGAACGCAGAATGCAAACAGCCAATAGTGTATACACCTTTTTTCCTAAAACAAGAACCAATGCAATACACGTTTGCACCTCAAGATGCCAAACGACCATCAAAAAGAGATGTAATTCCACAAACCCTCCACAATGTGTTACAACCACAGCAGGAACAAAACCAAAACAAAACTGCTGACACCACAACAAGTGACCTTGCCAGATTTCTAGCTAGAAGTCAACTATTGACTGGAGGACTGTCTAAATTTGATGATAAGCCAGAAACCTACCTAAGCTGGAAAGCCACATTCCAGAGTACCATCAGGGACCTTGGTCTTACAGCCAGTGAGGAAATGAATCTACTGATTAAGTGGCTAGGCACAGAGTCTTCTGAACACGCTAAGAGACTAAAAGCAGTTAACATAAAGAATCCACCTGCTGGTTTGTACATGATATGGCAAAGACTAGAAGAGTGTTATGGCTCTCCAGAAGCATTAGAAAACTCCCTGTTTGTCAGAATAGAAAACTTCCCAAAGCTTTCCAGTAAAGAACCACAAAAGCTTCGTGACCTGTCAGATCTACTGAGTGAACTCCAAGCTGCAAAGCTAGATGGCTATTTACCTGGGCTAAGTTACCTTGACACTGCGAGAGGAGTAGGTCCAATAGTGGAGAAGCTGCCCTTTCCCCTTCAAGAAAAATGGGCAATGGTAGGGTCAAAGTTCAAAGAAGAACACAATGTTAGCTTCCCACCCTTCTCAGTTTTCGTTGAGTTTGTGAAAGGTCAAGCCAAAGCAAGGAATGACCCAAGTTTCACTACAACATTCAACACAACTGCACTCTCACATTCAAATAACACTGTCAGCTACAGAAAAGGAAAACCAACACATAACTACAGCCAAAAGCCATCAGTCATAGTGCACAAGACAGACATATCATCAGAAGGATCCAACACAAAAGAAACAGGCAACGACATTAAAAGACAATGTCCTATTCATCACAAACCACACTCACTTGGGAGATGCAGAGGTTTCAGAACTATGCTACTTGAAGACAGGAAAAAGCTGCTAAGAGACAATAACATCTGCTACCGCTGCCTTGCTTCTACCAGCCACCAAGCCAGAGACTGTAATATTACAATTAAGTGTGAAGAGTGCAGCAGTGAGAAACACCTGGCAGCTCTTCACCCTGGCCCAGCACCGCGAATGTCTAAACCTCCCCTATCCCTTAAAGAGCAAGGCGGGGAGCAAGCAAATGCACAGGACTCAGATGTTACTGCCACATGTACAGAGGTATGTGGAAATGCAATTACAGGAAAATCCTGTTCTAAGATCTGCTTGGTGCAAGTCTACCCCAAAGGTCAGCAAACCAACATCAAACGAATGTACGCAATAATTGATGATCAAAGTAACCAATCTCTTGCAAAGACAGAGTTTTTTGATGTGTTTGACATACAAAGTCCAGCTGAACCATATACACTAAAAACCTGTAGCGGTGTAACGCAAGTGAATGGTAGAAGGGCATGTGACTACATAGTCCAGTCGTTAGATGGAAAAATTAGTTTACCTCTCCCTACACTCATAGAGTGCAATGCCATCCCCAACAATAGGGAAGAGATACCCACCACAGAGGCTGCTTCACACCACCACCACCTAAAAGCAATAGCTGCTGAAATCCCACCTCTCGACCCAAGTGCAGATATATTGTTACTGATTGGGCGGAATCTGCTGAGAGCTCACAAAGTGAGGGATCAAATAAATGGAAGACACAATGACCCATTCGCACAGAAGCTTGACCTGGGCTGGGTTATCATTGGTGATGTGTGTCTTGGCAAAGCTCACAAGCCAGGTGAAGTGAATGTTCTGAAAACACACATATTGGAAAACGGTCGCCCAAGCTATCTCACTCCCTGTGATAATCGCTTCAGTGTAAAGGAAGACTTCAGTCTGAGCCAAGCCAAAGCCATTTCTAATCAACTGCCATCCGGTTACTTACACCAAAGGCCCACAGCTGAGAATTTAGGAGAGACTGTGTTTTGTCGTACCAATAAAGACAACCAGCTAGCTCATTCTGCCGAAGACAGGATATTTCTAAAGAAGATGGAGGGATTCTTCAAAGATGACACTAACAGCTGGGTTGCACCACTCCCATTTCGAACTCCCAGACGCAAACTCCCTGACAACCGTTCATACGCCCACCAGCGGCTCATGTCTCTACGACGCACACTTGACAAGAAACCCGAAATGAAGACGCACTTCGTGGAATTCATGCAGAAAATGTTAGACAACCAACATGCAGAGCTTGCACCGCCTCGCAGCAAAGACAAAGAAGCCTGGTATCTCCCAATATTTGGTGTATACCATCCGCAAAAGCCAGGAAAGATACGCGTGGTGTTTGATTCAAGCGCGCAGTTTAATGGAGTGTCCCTCAACGACATACTGCTTTCTGGCCCAGACCTAAACAACACACTTTTAGGTGTGCTGCTTCGCTTCAGAAAAGAGCCGGTCGCCATCACAGCTGACATTGAACAAATGTTCTATTGCTTTGTAGTCCAGGAAGATCACAGAGATTACCTTCGCTTCCTGTGGTACGAAGATAATGACCTTACCAAAGCAGTAGTGGACTATCAGATGAGGGTTCACGTCTTTGGTAACAGTCCCTCCCCGGCAGTGGCGATCTACGGGCTGAGGATGGCAGCAAGGGAGGCAGAAAGCGAATATGGAACTGATGCACGAAACTTCATAGAGCAAGACTTCTACGTCGACGACGCATTAAAGTCTTTCCCAACTGAGGCTGAAGCCATTGATGTCCTACAAAGAGCCCAGAAAATGCTCGCCCTCTCCAATCTGCGTCTGCACAAGATTGCTTCCAACAAAGTGCAAGTGGTAAATGCATTTCCCCCTGAGGACAGGGCCAAAGATATCAAAGATCTGGATTTGACGACTGATGAGATTCCAGTCCAACGCAGCTTAGGGGTCAGTTGGAACCCCACATCAGACACATTTACATTCCATGTTCCCCAAGAGCAAAAGCCCTATACTCGACGCGGTGTGCTTTCAACAATAAACAGCTTGTTTGATCCTCTTGGTTTGCTTGCACCTGTTACCATCAAAGGCAGGCTTCTTCTCAGAGAGCTCTCCAGCAGCAACCTTGAGTGGGACAGTTCCTTACCACAAGACATGTATGACAACTGGAGAAGATGGCGCGACTCATTACAGAGTCTTACAAGTCTACACATTCCTCGCACCTATGTTATGTTTTCCATCTCACAAGCCATCTTCGTTGAACTTTGTGTTTTTTCAGATGCTTCAGTGAAAGCCATAGCTGCAGTAGCTTACCTGAAGGTCACACATGAGGATGGACACAACGAACTTGGGTTCGTCATGGGTAAGGCTAAACTGGCTCCCATTCCAGAGCTCACCATTCCTCGACTAGAGCTTTGTGCTGCAGTACTTGCTGTTGAGATGTCAGAGCTCCTCACAGAGGAACTGAAGATCAAGATTGACAGGACAACATTTTACACTGACAGTAAAGTGGTTTTAGGATACATCAACAATCAACACAGAAGGTTTCATGTATATGTGAACAATCGTGTACAGAGAATCAAGCAGTCTTCACTACCAGACCAATGGAGATATGTGCCGACAGAACACAATCCCGCTGATCATGGCTCTCGATCTGTAGCTGCGGAGAAACTTGGTAGTAACTCATGGTTGTGTGGCCCAGCATTTCTCCTCAACCACGAGAGCCTCCTTCCAGAAAAGGGTCCATTTGAACTTGTTGATCCAGAGTCAGATGTTGAAGTTAGACACAATGTGACTGTGCTTAAGACCACAACCGCTCCAGGTGCCTTAGGTTCATTGCGCTTTGAACGGTTCTCAAAATGGACTTCTCTCATAAAAGCAATAGCCTACCTCAAACACATAGCTCACAGCTACAAGCCCAAAGATGGCAGCAGTTGTAGCAGGTGGCACCTGTGTAAGGCAAGTCTCACAGATGAAGCTTTATCTCAAGCAGAACACATAATTATCAAATGTGTCCAGCAGGAAGTCTATAAAGAGGAGATAAAATGCATCATGACAAAACGTGCCATACCACACAGCAGTTCTCTTCACAAACTTAATCCAATGATTGATGACAAAAACTTACTGCGAGTAGGAGGACGACTTTCAGAGTCCAAATTGCCAAGTCATGAAACCAACCCTCTTCTGATACCAGGAAAGCATCACATTGCTACGCTGCTCATTCGACATCATCATGAAGCTGTCCAGCACCAAGGAAGACACTTCACTGAAGGAGCCGTGAGAGCAAGTGGTTTATGGATAGTTGGAGCAAAGAGATCCATCAGCAGTGTTATCCACAAATGTGTCACCTGCAAAAAGCTTCGAGGCAGAACAGAGCAGCAGATTATGGCTGATTTGCCTGCCGAACGCTTACAAACTGATCCTCCATTTTCTTATGTTGGCCTTGACGTATTTGGACCGTGGGAGGTTTCAACACGGCGCACAAAAGGTGGTCAAGCTAATAGTAAGAGATGGGCAGTCCTGTTCACTTGCATGTCTACAAGGGCCGTCCATATTGAAGTGATCGAAGCTCTTAGCTCATCTAGTTTCATTAACGCTCTTCGCAGATTTTTTGCAATCAGAGGCCCTGCTAAACAGTTGAGATCAGACTGCGGAACCAACTTCATTGGTGCATCCAAAGAGTTGAGGCTGGATCCTCCAAAGCCCAATGAGGCAACTGTGGATGACTACCTACGCAAACAGAGGTGTTCTTGGGTATTCAACGCTCCCCACTCATCTCATATGGGAGGCACCTGGGAACGTATGATAGGTGTCTCACGACGCATTCTAGACTCAATGCTTCTACAAGCAGGAAACCCTACTCTAACTCACGAGGTCCTGACAACGTTGATGGCTGAGGTCACGGCTATTATCAATGCGAGGCCCTTGGTACCTGTTTCCTCAGATCCGGAGGCCCCTTTGATCCTAACCCCCTCAGCACTGCTCACGCAGAAGTTTAACCCAATCGAAACTCCACCTGGGGACTTCACAAAAGCCGACATGTATAAAAATCAGTGGAAAAGAGTTCAAGCCCTTGCTGACACATTCTGGGCCAGATGGCAGAAAGAATACCTCAATATGCTCCAAAGTCGTCAGAAATGGCATCGCAACAAACCAAACTTGAAAGAAGGAGACGTTATTCTTCTGAAGGACAAGCAACTAAAAATAAATGAATGGCTTATGGGAATCATCACAAAGACCCTTCCGAGCAAAGATGGAGTTGTCAGGAAGATGGAAGTGAAGGTTACACGTGGCAAGACTACTAAGACCTTCAACAGACCTATTTCAGACTGTATTCTACTTTTATCTTCAATCGAGTAGTTTATATTGGCATTCTTAAAATAATGCCAGGCGGGGAGTGTGCTGGAGCTGTTTTTATGTGTTTTCTCCAGGCCGTTAGGGGGCGCATGTTTGCAAAGTTCGCTAAATTGAGCCAGTTAATAAGTAGAAGAAGAAGTGTTACAGGAAGCCATCTTTCTTTACATGAGTCAAGAAATGAACATGGTGTATTTCTCATCTGCACCCATCCAATCCTTTCCATCCCTTTGAGTGGCAATATGAGTAAGTCATAAAGTTGTGTATGGTGGCTAGAAATTATATATTTGATTATTGTGGTAACCTTGAGAGTTTTGATATGTTATATGCTCTAATACATTGGAGTCCAATTAGAGTGAGTCAAATGCTAAGGCTAAATGTAAGCTAACCCTTTAAATGTACCTTTTATAGAAAGTAAATGTTATTTGATTTACTTTGATGTATGATTTACATACTAAGTACATTTTTGTATTTTGTATTGTTTCAGTTTCACACTTTTTTCGCATTAAATCCGTTCAAATACAACACACGGCTGTTCCTTGGAGGAAGTGATGCAAGAAAGAGTTTAGCTGGCTGTGAATCTCAATATAGGACCCGCGGTCACATTGGGTGCAACAGTACACAAGTTTTTTTTTTTTTAAACAAAACTTTATTGAACTCTTTTACTCAATTACTTCCATAAACACTGTGCTGCTGTGAGACGTCTCCTTCTGTTATCTGCACATGTGGGTCACTTTGTAATCTTGAACCGCTCAGACAGAAGTCTGATGGCGGTTGCATTTATTAGTAGTATGAACGGCCACCTAAAATGGTCTGTTTCAGCTGCATGGAGCAGAATGAATGTTACAAGAATGAATTTTTTGATTAGACAGACACCGGCTCAGAATACACACAGATTACACATAATACGCAACAAGACAATTTCCCCAAACCTTTTTTTCCAGGAAATCAATTGATTGCACTGACCAAAAACACTTCAGAAGCTTAAAGTGTGCAAATAGTCTTTAGCATCTCACAAAACTCATTTTTAAGTCAGAAGGACTGTTAGCACTCCAGACGATATAGATTACTGTGCTGTTGCATGAGTGTGTACCATGAACGCTCTGTCGCTCATGCACACGGTAAAATGGTGTGCAATTTTAGATCTTCAAGATACAGAACTGTGCACGGATGTCCAAACAGACATTACCTGAGAAACTGAAGTCTGCAAATAGATTAAAAACAAAATATCGGGTAAGGAACCTTTGAAACTTGTGGTTTGTTTGTATGTGACAGACTATGAACTGGGCTGGTGGTGCATTTGATTCTCAGCAGGAGGCAATAGCCTTCACAGCTTTGGTAAATAAGTGGCCCTTCTCTGGACTCGTGGAGCATAAACCATGTTTACATCTTGTGGACTGCATCCCACAATCCCCTGTGCCAAACCCTTCCTCTCCTGTGCAGCCCCCATACCACACTGTCACACTGAGACACAAAACGCTTTCAAGCGTGGCCCTGTAGATGTTTCTTAGCAGCTGAGTAGCAAGTCTAGTCTGTTTCAGTTTTCTCAGAAAGAAGAGCCGTTGTTGGGCCTTCTTCACCAGGTGGGAGGTTTTCACAGCTGGTGAAGAATGTCGGTGTAGATGTAAATGCAGTAAATGCCAGTGTATGTGGAAAACGTTTTGAAATTATCTACTATGGTCTCCTTTTTATTATGCCACAAAAACCATGGGTGTGTTCACTTTTGCATCGCTGTATCCACCAAGATGATGGTGTCATTTAAAACTTCACAGTGCTGGATGCCAGAGTGAGTTCAGACTAAGGGTTATTAACCAATCTTAGGGATTGCGTTGAAAAAGCAGTGTCTTTGCATTTGATTGAGACCAAACGTAATGGATCAGATGGGCTGCTGTAAGGTACTGCCAGAGAGTAAAAAACTTAAACACAGGTGTGCATTGGGTATTGGATTTTCACGTGCAGGAGGAAAATCATACATCCTCAAAGAAAATACCCACACACACACTCTAAAGTCGCACAGCTCGAGCTGTAATCAGTGTGTTTATATGGAGTGTCAAGAAACCTGGGTAGCTCTGACAAAAAGCGGGGAGCTAAATGAAGAAATGATGAGACAAAACACTAAATAGTGTAGCCTTCATCATCAGCGCTGAAACTACACACACAAATACACACACACACAATGTTGTCCAGCGCTGCTGTCTGACGAGGACTGATAGAGGGAACGGAGATGAGGACAGAGGAGTCAAACAAAGGAGTGAAATATGACGACAAGAGGAAACAGAGAGCGCAAATAAGAGAAGAGGAAGCAGAGGGACGGAGCACAGGATGAAGATGACAGATATTAAAACAGCCAGAGCTCAGGGAGAGACTTTTCCCTTCCTGAGAACTAATATACAGAGATTAGTGGGTGGGTGAGAAAACCAAATGCAGGGACAATGTAGGGGGGGGGGGGGGGTGCGCGAAGATTTACCAAAAGTGAAAAGTAGGAGCGTCTTTAAATATTAAGCTGCTCTTATCGGTTAGTCTTTCTTCTCTGCTGCTTTAGATTTTCAAAGCACACTTTTCATCCTACTTTTTCAAATTGCCTTCAACAGAGTAAATGTCTGGTTTTGTATATTTCGGCATTGATTATACTATGAAATACAAGGGTAGCAATATAATTCAATGCAAATTCAATTACAATCCCTTTTAAATTGCTCATTTTGTCTCAACATCTTATTTCAACATATGTGTCGGGCACCAACTTCCCCGGAGGTTATTTCATGCTTTGCCAGGGAAGTCACTGTCTGCCTCTGCAGGTGAAGGACTTGTGGCGGTCCTGAAGCAAATTCTGGACTGACTGAACACGTGTCTTTTTCTCACTGTCTATACGTTTCCAGTCACAGACTGAAAAGCCTCGTCCAGCTTCCCCCCCTCCCCTCTTCCCCTTGGGGGAGGGGGGAAATATTTCTCTTGAGAGAGATTGATGTGATCTGCTCTGTGCTTCATTGTTTGAGGACGATTCGAGTGAACAGCCTGTTCTCAGCAGACCTGGCCACCTGAGTTTGTGTGTTTTACAGCGAGCGTGTTGAGTGTGTGAGTGAGTCAAAAGTACATCGTGAGCATTAAAGGAAAGAAATTGCTCTATTATTTTAGCGACTGCAACAAATCAGTTGGTTCACCTTTGACCCCCCCTGGATTGTTGGAGCGAGCACGGACAAACTCCGGCAGCACACGCGGGACTGCCTGCTTGGCTGTGCGCTGCATGAGCCCAGCCGAGTCAATAGAGCCTTTCACTTCCACTGATAAAAGACTGATGGGTAATAAAATGCGTATACTTTACTCACTTGCACACTTGGGTTGTTCCTGTAATCATTTTGTGGCATCGTCGACACTAGGCACCATGATCTTTTTTGGTCTGTTTTGATATTTATAAACTTATTTTCCCTGCAAAGATCTGGTCGAGGCTGCACCTGTATTCTGACTACGCTCAGCTTGTGGCTTCAACAGGTGCATGTTAAACATGCACCTAAAGACAACCTGGAGATCGGTGACTATTTTTGCATCCGAGAGCGATTGTACGTGATGAAACCAAAAACTATCTCGACAAACTCACAAGTGTTTAGCCCGCCAGATTAAGATCCAAGTCATGTTGTGTTTTGATGGTGACGGACTGCCAGAGCAGATATGATAGTTTCACTGAAAGGACGGAGAGCTCTGCTCTGAGCCAATTAGCCATGATTCTATATTTCAGAAATAATAATAACAAACTTAACTGATTAATTCAGTGACGTCCCAGTCACTCCATCCCCAGCTGCAATTCCAACCTACAACTGAAAATTGCCACGTAAAAATGTCAAAAAACACAATTATGGCGCTCTAAGATTAAAATCATAGAAAATGTCTGCTCATTACTGATTTATACCATATGTTTAGTGTTATCTTGATATTGTACCTCCAAGGCTGAAAGGGCACTCTAGAAATACAAAATAGGGCAAAATTTGCAAATGGAGGGAAAGTCCCATCAGGTTAACTCTGTATTACTGAATCAAATGCTTCAACAAAGTTTGAATGTAAGCATTTCTGCACTGATGCAATCAGGTAACTGAGGCTATATATTTTTTCATTTATTCTTAATTCTGGTAGGGTCTGCAATTATTTTTTTTTTCATCTGAATTACACAGGATATACAGTAGTGTGAAAAAATATTTACAGTATTGTTAATTTAAGTATCACACAAAGATAATCTGGGAAAATTGAAAAAGTGGCTTTCAAATGATGATTTAATTTATTAAGGATCAAAAAACAACCTGGCTCTGTTTGGAAAAGGAATTGCCCTCCTTCTTGTTGCAGCAAAAAAATGCTATAAAAAAGGTTTTTGAAGTTATTTTTTATATAAGTAGCCAAAGATCAAATCAATCTTCATATGTTTTTGGGTTTGTTGGGGTTTTTTTTATTCTCCTCACTCATGGGTTAACCTGTTAGTTTGTTTGAATCACAACCTTTCAACGTTCGTCACCATGATTCAGCGTCACTTTGTGACGGTATGGCAGAGAGACGTACCCTCAAGTCATTGAATTCTCCAGCCGAATTATACGGATTGCTGCGACACTCGACCCAAGGCAAGGACAGAACCAGTTTTAGCGAACAACCATAGGTTTTCCTTTCATGTGCCTAGAACAATCTCAACAAAAATTCGATCCGCTGGACTTTTGAATGCTAAAAGAATAAAACACATAATAGACGTGCCTTTGGATCTTTACTAGAAATAAAGAGTTCAGGCAGTCATTCATAGTGTTCATCGTGTGCAGTTGTTCATAACTTCCATAAGCAGCTGCAACTCAGAAAAGAAAAGATCAAGCCTATGGCAGCGTTTATCTTCATTTTATCACCACTCACTGCGTTTTATCTCTGTAGCACATCGGCAATGTTCCCTCCTGCAGCATATTAGGAACAATTAACCTTTCTTAAATCTCTGCTGCACAACAGTCCCCTCAGCCCTAAGAGGGGAACGCATCATCTAAAAGCTTTATCATCAAACAACAAACAAGTCAAGCGAGGATTGTGGGCTGAATGAAGCAACGCGGGAGCTGAATTAAACATTTTCTGTAAAAAGGCTGCGCGGCGAGCAGAGGCATGCGAGTCAAGTCTGCAGGAATACTTTAGTGACAGATCAGGTTGTGTTGTCCATTAGCTGCTGAATAAAATTTGCATAGTCAACAGGAGCCAGATGTGAAGCAGATGTGCTTTAAAAGTGCCACATCTCTGGCTTCAATGGACTCCCAAATTGACTCCATTTCAAAAGCCTGAGATTCCCACATAATATACAAACTCTTTTTTTGTGAAGCTTGTTCAATAAAAAGTCCTGACAGCAAAATATAAAAACCAGTCGATAATGTTGACACCCTAGATTCTTTTTTTTTTTTTCAAAATTTCTACATAACTATTTTACAAATCAAAATAAAATCCAACATGTCCTTTTATTCCCTCTGCTAAAATGTAATGTTCTTGACCTAGAGTGCGACGGAAACTTTCTTCATCTGCTCTAAATGGAAACTGACATTAGATTTGTTAGCCCTCTGAAAGCATTTCAAAAACGCGATGTACCACTTTCCGTCAACGTCCTCATGAGATGTGCTTATGAGGCTCGGCGACGCCTTGTGCGCCGCACTCCGGGCAAAGTGTTGCTACTTTGTTCTTTCCTCAAACATGTCACAATAATGAGAAGTGTCAGGTTCCATCAAGCAGAAGAGGACAGGTCCACATTACAGATGCATACATCACTGCTCTCATTTCAATGTAATAACACCTGTCAGGCCTGATGAGAGGGGAGCTGTGATGGCTTAGTCTGAACAACGGATCTACGCACGACACGCTCACACATATATGGACACGTGTGCTCGTATGGTTTCATAAAATAATCAAGTCAATAACGCCCACGTAACACGGCAAACAATTATGGATGTTTACCTACATACCAGGTGGGTGTAGCTGTTGGGTTGGGGGGGAAACATCATGGATACATTGTAGAGTGTATTTGGCCAGATTGTGATGTAGGGTTGTAAAAAACAGAATCTTTACAAACTCACACTACGAACTTCATAAGAAGTTTAGGCAGCATTGCAAAATGAGTTTACCATAAACCAGGCTATGACGACCCAAATGCCCGCAACGCAACGCCAGTTAAATGACAGACTTGCAGACCGTGTGATCTAACCATGATACGTGGTGTTGAAGGTTAGCAAGTCGATCACCTCAAAAGTCCGGTCACTTTTCAGCCACATTATGCAAAAAGAAATCTGTTTTTCTCCTAAAGACCTTCGCTGCAGTGGTAACCTCAGCGTGTCGCCCTGTGTTTCAGAAGTTTGCAGATTCCCGTGTGGTTCCTGCCCTCAAAAAAAAAAAAAGTCTACCATGATTCCCAGTCCAAAGAACCCTTTCCTACAGAAAACAATGATTATAGAGTAGTGGCTTTAACTTTCGTTGTGATGAGATGCTTTGAAGAGGACATGGTATCCGTCTTTAGATCTGAGGTCTGTCCTGAACTAGAACCACTCCAGTTTGCTTATAGGCAGGGAAAGAGCACAGACCCATCTAACTCTTAATGTACGTTCACACTGTGCAACTTTAACTCAAAGACTGTCAATCCACGTCAATCTGAGCATACTAGTCTGGGTTTATACTAGACGATCATGCCAATGATTATCTCCTGCAGGTATATTCATAGCTTTTATCCTTTTAACAGAGCCAAAATTGAGATTAAAGAAAGTATGTACACACAAAAGAACAAAAGTACAAATAAAAATTGTTAGAAATCTTCACCATAAGAATGATTCAATTAATTTAGAGTTAACTGAAATTCTATGTTAGAGAACCAAAGTTCATCTTAAAGAATGTAGCTTGAGGTTAAATTATCTTAAATAATTTAGAACATTTGATATGTGTTCAACCCATTCATGGTGCAACTCTGGGATACATAAAACATTATTTGAGGAAATAAAATTTTAAAGAATGATTTGCTCAGTAAAAATCAATAACCTTTAGGAAACCTGATTTTATTAATGTAATTATTTCCCCGGGAAATAATTAAGTCTCAAATTGGTAAACTAAGAATCGAGAGGGCGCTGTAGCCGACAATCATCCATTTGGCCATTAGCTTGATGGATTCATCTTAATTTACACAACACACCATTAGATTTGACATCAATATTTCCTACTAATGCTGTACGTACGCTCTTAACGCTATCAGGCAGTTGTGGAGTGAAACAAAAACAAGCAGTATGTTTAAACAAACCATAGTTATGCTTAAGTAGGGTTAGTAGCGAGTTATTAAGGAGGCTAAAAGCAGTTAAGGCTAGCGGACATTCAGAGTTTATTTTAAAAAACTTTTAAGCTATATTTGGTATGATGAGCGGACCGGAAAACACAAACATAACGAGCCCATCGGTGTATAAACCCCTTATGTAAATAAAGTTTTTCATAACCTTAAAACACAGCCAAAACACATCAGCATTGCTTTGTTTCAAAGTTTGCTAGCGGGTAGCTTGGCCTGTTGGTCCCAGGTCTTGATCTCAGTCAAACCTTAAAACACATTATGATTAATCTGCTTTAAATAGCTTCAACCCATTCTAACTTTCCCTATCATCTCTGCCAAACCTCTGCTTTTATGTCTAGTTGTGGCAACAGGGCGTCCAGGGTGAAAGCTAGCAGTCCGGTGATGTGGGGGCTGCCGCGTGGGATCAGAAAGGTTTCCTTAGGCTTCCTGTCAGGGCCTCTGGACAGATTGCAGAGGGGGCGACTTTCAGGTCAGCTTTTCTCCTGTAAAATCTGAGAGAAAAATCACAAACAGCCTACTTCCATGGCGGTCGGCGGCATAGGTCTCGGCGTTGATTTCACAGAAGGCAGGCTGGACTTAGCTTTGAGTCTAGCCTGCGCAAATGTTTGTGGGTCACCGAACTCCATGCAGACCAACGATTGCTTCGTCTCTCCAGTGCAGACCTTCTCCTCACGTGGTCCAAAAAAGAGAGTGTCTCTCCTGTGTTGCTTGAAGCAGTGGGAAAAGAGGTAGATGAGTACGGGGGGCTTGACTTCATAGTTTCTGTTGGCACCTTGCTGTGAGAGGCAGTTTCCTCGGCGGGAGAGTCTGCAGCTTCTTATAACCTCAGAGACAGTCTGATCTTGTTCCTGTCTTATATTTCCACTGGCTGAACCCCAACACAATTGAAAATGCAAAATAGCCAATTGCATTGCATTAAAAAAAAACAAGTCTGGATAAATGTTATTCTGCCCAGGCAAAAGCAAAGGTAAGGCATGTTTGATGACGAAAATCCTGATAATGCTTCTCCAGCCAGATGTCATGGAATGTTTGTAGAGCTGTGGAGCAATGGACAATCCTCTTCAATTTGGACAAATCTGACTCCCTGTCTCTAAACTGCTTAACTTTCTAGATGGAAGCGAATATTTCATTTGCTCTTGGCATTTCCAATGAGAGACTCACGTTTTTGATTCCTTGAAAAATAGGGTAACACAGTGTAATAAGACTCCAACAGGTTAATTGCAAGTTTAACAATGTATGCACATTCCTAGTGTTGACACTCTGAAAACCGTATCGAGAAACATCAGATTCCGAAGAACGGGAGCAAACTTCTGCTGAAATATTAGTCCTATGCCTCATTATTAAAGGGCCACTGCTTGCTGTGGTGAGATACAGTTTGTGAAATGGCATAAAACAGAGCTGGTTGCTAATGGACTTCTTACTGTGGCTCATTGGTTCATAACAGTGACACATTTCTTGATGCTGTCACAGGTTTTAAGCTTTTAACCAAGCTCTACACCACGACACAAACCCTCCTAGAAACATCAGAAAGCAGAAAAAAAAAAGAAGTGTGCAACACTCAGCACGGTGATCCATGCACACCCACACCTTGTACACGCGCGCCGAGTCCACACATACAGCAGCAGCAGCAGCAGAACAAGGCATTACCATAAATTCATTAGAGTGGTTGGGCAGTATTTATAAACATGCAGAGATGTTGCTTACAATGTCTGACTGGATGGATTACACGTCTACACAGACTAGTGAAGGAAACACTCTCAGCACACACGCTGTTTACATTGGCAGAGGGAGAGAAGAGAGAGTAGGGGGGTGGTGGGGGTAAAGGGGGGGTGGTTGAGTGCATCGCTTCGTAACGTCCCTGAGTGGCATGTTTTACAGAGTGAAATAAACATTCAATAAAATAAACACCCCTCAGCTGTACTTGCGCTGCACTCGACTGCTGCCATATTGCGGACTGGGACAATAGAGAGCGGCCGCGGCGTGCACCGAGGCCGCTAGGTGTGCGCAGGTGGGAACGAGGACAGGCGAGGGCTGCCCGACGTGGAAACGTTCAGAAATAGAGGCATGTTCATGTACTTGATAATGAAAAAAAAGTTTGGTTTCTAAAGATGCATAAAAATACAAAAGGACTCCAACGAATCAGCGGACACTTAGATTTATTTATTTTTATTAAGGAATGAATGAATAAAAATTTCAAAGTAGCTGCGATACTTGAACAGCTTTATTCTCATTCATCTCTCTCCACGTTCTAGTAATTTAAGGTTAAAGGTCTTGTTGCACCTATACGCACGTCTGTGGATGTCTTATGTCATTTTTGCCTTAGAGTACGATTTTATGTTTTTGCTCTGTTTTAGAAAACAAATAATTTTGCTGTTAGACAGGGTGGGGTGTGCTAAGGGGGTGAAAAAAAAGTAGATTTAAAGCAAATAATGTAGCAAGGAGGACATTGTTGCATCACAGCCAGAATACGCAGGACATTTTTGTTCATGGAGAGTGTTAATGCTGTGGTCAGGACTCATGAAGAGGTGCAGCGGTACATGCATGAGCCACAACAACAGGAATTATCTAACTGACTAAACGAAAAAAAAAAAAAGTATTTTCAACATATATGTCTTCCAAAAACTGTAAACATGCATTTATATCTTCATTTTTTGTCATTTTTCTAAGTATTACTGTCAATATGAAAGGAAACAACAGCATTAAGGAAGTTCTTGGTGAATTTGGCAAGGATGAAGCAGTAAGGAACACGGGGACATAGCCAGAATGTTAAATAGCACAGTTTGACTGTTTGATGGGTTACTTTGATAAGTTTTTACATTAAAGCAACAGCTTTAATGTTCAATCTCGGGAACGTTTCAGAACATACCTGCCTTGTGCTTCTATAGTGTAAGTCAGAAACACAGCAGCTTTCTAAGCATCTGATAGAGATCAGATTTGATCTCTAACTCAGTTTGGCTGCCACAGTTTATTTGGAAATGTCAGAGACGCCGTGTATGCCACAAACGGGCTGCCGCCAGTGCAACGTTTATGCAAGTGTTATCCATATGTCTTCGAAATAACATGTTTCCTGATCAGATGCTACACTATGCAGAGAATGTCTGCGCTAATGGAGATTCCCACATGGTGGCTGGCCAAATGCTTGAAATGAATTCACCTAATACTCATCTTATCACTTGTGGGTGCTCATTAACTCTGTATAGTGTTGAACTTTTAAACCCAAGATGGTCAGGCAATCTTTGATTGTTGAAAAAGAAAAGAGAGTCAGTGCTTATGTTGCGTATAATAAAATGTACAGATCGTTTTTCCACACACAGCAGCCAAAGTAGACAATGCTTGTTATTCCACCAGATGTCATACGATACATAGCTTAAGGTGTGGCAGAAACAACTTGAGGCACTTCATTGAAAGTATGCCCTTTATTTGGTTACTTTGACTGAAGTCTAGTCTAGTTCCGACAGGCCATTCAAGGAGGCTGACTTTTAAACTTGCTTTGTTTTTAGAAATAAAATCACTTCCACAGCACCATACAGTATGCAATGCGATTGGGACTGTGTTAAAGTATTAGCGTCTTTATGTCTTGTGTTAGTTTTTGTCTTTACTAAAATCTAAATGTTTCGAATTGTAAAAACAAGACAAAATTACCATGAGCACACATTCTCATACTGAATCTTAAACACTTATCTTAATGGAGACAAGTGAGGTATGCAGGGCTTTGGATATTTTTCTGGGTTCTTTTGTGATCTCCTGGATGAGTCGCCAACATACTCTGAGTGATTTCAGTACACGGGCAACAATCCATGGTGGCTCTCACTGTGTGTTCACCTCAGTCCCAAAGCCTTAAAAGTTACTTTGTAATCCTTTCCAGACTGATAGATATCAGTTACTTTGTTTCCTATTCGTTATTAAATATCTTTATATGGGTTCATGCTGTGTCGCTTTTTGAGATGTTTCAGCCTACTTCATGTTATCAGACAGGATCAATTTAAGCGACTTCATTATCCTGGGGATCAGCCGGTAATCAGTTTAGTTGTGACTAATAAAACTGATCTCAAAATCTCTGGTTAATCACAGTTAATTCATGATCTAACAACGAGGTTGATTACTTTTCACGTGGGCCAAGATTGGCCTGGATATCCCCCCCCCCCCCCCCTTTTATTATATAAAATCATAAATTGAAACTTCATTTTGTATTTACTCAGGTCATCTTTGTGTGATATCGACATTTGTTTCTTCAGCTCAAACATTAAAGTTAGATTTTTTTTAAATGAAAAACAGAAATCTGTAAGGCAGGGAATATATTTTCACGGCACTGTGTGTAACTATGCATGCAGAGAGATTCGGCAGCTTTAGATGAAAAGCTGTCCTTTGCTCCCACAAAAGGCCTTTTGATTTATTAAATACATACAGCATAAATATGCCGTTTTGCGTGTCTGAAAGTGATTTGAACAGTTATTGCAGATGAAGAGGGTGAAATCAAATTAGCGGTCCCTTTGCGAACTTGCGAGGCTTGAGTATTTAAAAAAAGGAAATGTAAAGAGGTGCACAAACGATCTGCCCTCTGGCGTGGTCACCTCTTGACAACAGCGCAAACTCACATGAAGTACCTAACATAACCGTGCCATAGTGAAGCAAAATCAAGTGATTTCATCCTTCTTTTATTCTGGAGTACATTAAAATGTGCAACATGGGATAAAATTGCTTGTATTTCTCTTCAAAGGCAAAGCAGCATATTATCCTGACACCAGCCACAATAAACCCCTAAGAGGGCAAAGGGAGGCCGAACGGATCAACAGCAGGAGTGATAAGGGTGTTGACGGAGCAGCAAAGACAAAGAGATTTGGAGCTTTGGAGAGAAGACGATGAATTTATTGCTCTGCAGAGACACAGATATGGAGGAGATGTGAGGGGTAGGAAAAGGGCGGGGGGGGTTGGAGGAGAGGGAAATCAGACAGGTTGGACTTTAAGAGCACACACAGACGCACTCTGTTTAATGTCTTGCTGACATTTCTGCTCTCCGTCTCCTCCCCGCCAAGCATCTCTCGCTGGAGACGAATGGGCAGAGAGGAGAAGCTGGAGCACGGGGGACACAGAGGAGAGAGGGGGGTCTGAAAGGATGTGCAGCGCACAGCCTGGATCTCACTCAAGGTCACAAGCCCCAGACAAAGTCAAGGGTCGGGGTTCATGGGAGGGCCAGCCAATGAGGAGGTGGCCAGGTCTGGGGTGGGATAAGGTTTCACTCCCTGTAAGTCTGCTAGATAGTTCTGCCCAGTTCCAAGACAATATGTCATATTTTTCTTTTCTTTTTTTTTTCATTTTGACCCCTCTCTCCTTGGCTTTCTCTGTGCACCTCGATCTCCTTGCATAAATAACGCCGCGTTAAGAGGCAGTGGCTTTATCAGGGTATGAAAAAAACATCCCGCCCTGTGGACTTTCTTCAGACCCGTTGAAGGGGCTACCCAACAGTTCACTCTGAGTCCTTGATGAAATTCCTTCTGGACTCCGTCACTCCATTAACCCGGCCAGTCAGCGCTACGTGTGTGTGTGTGTGTGTGTATGTGCATCGATGAGGCCTTCCTACACTGTCACTGCTCAGTGTCTGGTGCTCATTGCATTGCTCTAATTCAAACCATCTGTGCATTCAATGGGTGGAATGTTCTCCTTCCCACATGCTGCCACTGCCTAAACACCTCCCAATCACTGACCCGCTGCTAACTGGTGGTGTCCATATCAACAGATGAAAGATGTTAGCTACCAGCAACATCTAGACATTAACTTATCAGCCACTTAATTGTTTGCGCAAAGAGAATATCAGCTGTTCAGACTGAATCCACATTCGATCTAGAGATGCACTAAAAGAATATGGGCTGGTAAAAATGAATCAGCTCATTTCCACCTTAATTGGCCCTCATCTGTCATCCCTATTAGAGATGAGGCTGCCAATTAAAGTTGTTTCTTTATAAATAAAATTAAAGCTAAAAGACAACAACAACAACACTTTGTTGTTGACAGTGTCGCCGTTTTAGCTATTTTCAGAATCAGTGATGTCCTTATCACACTATTGAGCGTCTGAGTTTCAGAATTAGAGTAGCAGATTTCAATGCCACCCATGTAACAGGATGCATGATTTGATCGCCACAGAAGCCAAACTTCCAATGACATTTTGGACACGGTGCCACAGTTCCCGCCGTGCACCACTGTTACAGATCCTATGCAGCGGTGACTCAAATGCAACAGAGATGACCAAATAATTACACAACCTAATTCCCACACCACACCGTCCCAACGCTTTGACATACTCCGGCCAAGCCGGAATCCTGAGAATGACGACACTACCTTCTTTCTGAATAATTGGGCAAATAACTATCAGAATCTATGGCAGCTCTAAAAGTATGAAAATTAATTACCAAATGGTCAGCTTTTCCTAAAAAGTGGAAAAATGGGTATACATAAAATGGCACTGTAACATCACAACTAAAGTAACCCATTTCCTCCTGATGATGCAGAACACTGAATTCCACACTATGGATCTCATTATGCACTGTTAAGCACAGGAGTGCATAAGAAAATTAATAAATACAAAATACACATACTATAAAGAGGTGGCAAGACCTTGTTCATTTCATATCTTCAACCTTCATCTAGCACTCCATCAAGACGCATGGAAGAAGCAGTTTTAAAGAAAATTATTTTCGATACCATGGAGGGACAGGATCGTTCATTCAGGCTGCGAAAGCAGATAACTGGAAAGCTAAACATATAGCAAAGTTGCTCTGTTATGTCCATTTATACTTTCAATTTTGGACTTTTGTGGCTCATGCTCGATCTGGAAATGTTGGCAGACTTTTGAAATACTCTGACCTAGATTCTGTAAAAAGGCAGATTTTGCTTCCTACTGGCCACACTAACTGTGCTAATCACCAATAAAAGATCCTAGACACTGTATAAATTGTCCGCTCCAGAATGTGTTTTACTCCTTCTTCTCGCTTCACCTAAAATCACGTGTCCAGTACCGGCACGGTCATTTTCTCCACCTTTTGTGGCTCGCTGACCGGTGACAGAGCGTTTCCCTCCTCGCAGCGACTCGCACAGCTGCTTGGACGGTCCCCACAGAGGTCCGATCGGGCCGGCTGGTTTAAATCGTGCAGCGCGCAGAGAGCGGCGAGGACAACAGGCAGCAGTGTGTCGACTTCTGGCCAGGCCTGAGAACACTTCACTAACCTGATCAGCACCAAGACAAATAGAGAGGTGATTGCTTCCCCGTGGCCCATCTGGTTTCTCTTAAGGCGACTGGAGGGGAAAAAAACAGGGGTGGGCGTGTGTGTGTGTGTGTGTGTGTGTGTGTGTGTGTGTGTGTGTGTGTGTGTGTGTGTGTCTGCTCTTAGAGGCTGCTGCTTCACATAGGGTATTTCAAACACGCCGCCGACTCGCCGACCAATTACAGCCAATCGTCGCTGTCGGTCTGACTGCTTTCACCCGTCAATAAAAAACATTTTTGTTGGGCCTGTTCAAGCCTCCCTGCGCTGCAGCCTGGCCCCCAGAAGAAACATCTCACCCTGAGTTTTGGCATTCGGAGATGGTGAGCCAGCGCGGCGGGATTAAAGATCTCCTTCATTTAAAAGAGGAAACGAGGAGCAGGTTTTTTATCCTGGAGAGAGCGCCGTGCCGAAACAGGCAGACTGTACAGTAGGTGTGAGTGGTTACGCGTAACAAAAAGGGGACGTTTCACTTAGAAGGGGAGTAGTCTAATGAAACCTGAGCGTTATGGACCACCTTAACCAAAAAGCTCAAAGTGACCTTCTGAACCGCATGCCTGAACCTTTAGCTGAGGTTTTAGGCCTTTGATTCAGAGATACGACCATCCCCATCTACTGGCTGGCCAGAGAACGGCATCTAAATACATGTTGGCGTCCTCTACAACTCCATCCCATTGACTCTAATACATACTGGCTCAGACTGGTCCGTTTTATTTTACGCACGTTCCTCAGACTTCCACTGTGAGCGTCGGGCTTTCTTTTTTCGAGAAGGTAATTGTGCTGAAAGATCCCGCTAGATGGTGACTCTCCAAACAGAAGCACAGTAAGGACCGTTTGTTGGATAGACGCTTTTAACTGGCCTCTTTTAACCGCACGCAACCACTGACATGGAAAAACAGGTGTCTGCTTTACAAATGCGTCAGTGGTGTGACTAAGGTGCTCGAGGTACATTCAGCCCCATTCGGTCTGCATGTAAAGATTAATTCAAACCCATCCTATAAGAGGGGAGGTTCACCGTGTATATGTATCCACCTTTGCCAATTCAAATGGCTGCCCACCTCCTCCTCCTCCTATTTCAGGTTCTGCATCTTTCTATGCGTGTGTGTGCGAGAGAGAGAATGAGCGGATTTGTGTACGCACACGCATTACTGAGGCCGAGGAATGCCCTGCCCCGTTGGAAGGTGTGGGCCCCAGGCTGGGGGCTTCAGAGAGGGTCAGTGTGTGTGCGTGTGTGTGTGTGTGTGTGTGTGTGTGTGTGTGTGTGTGTGTGTGTGTGTGTGTGTGTGTGTGTGTGTGTGTGTGTGTTTGAGCCAGTGGGAGCTTAGGAAGGGGCCCTATGTTTTGTTCTGTTCCACATCAATGGGACGTCAAGCCAGGTTTGGGCCTGACAGCACCCGGATTAAAGGTTTTCTACCAGACACTCTCTAACCACCCACCCCCCTCTGACACACACACGCACACACAAACACACACACACACGCTCACAAAGTGGGCTGAAAGAACACTTTAACTCTTGGAGTACTAAATTGTGATTTGTAAAAAAAAGGATACAAGAAGGGGGACTGGTCTTTGCAAATGTAAGAAAAGAAGTTAGAAGTTGCATGTGTCTGCGGTTTCTTGTGTGCGTTAACCACTACAGACAGGCACAACTAAATAGAAGAACAACTCTGTGCTAATTAAACAAGCATAAGAAACGTAACGTTTTGGCTAATCCCCCTTGCCGGTTTTTATACAACCCCAGGAACTTGTGTCTTGCAAAAAGTAGTTATATCCTTTGAACTCATTCAGATTTTGGCACATTTTAACCATTAGGGGAACTTTATTGGATTGCGTAACCAGGCAGCACCACGTGTCACATAAATGTGAAGTGGAAAGGATCTATGGTTTTTAATATGTTTACAATTAATCCTAAGAACATGTCATTGTATTCAGCCTTATTTACTGTAAAACCATGAAATATAATCTGATGCAACCAGCTACTGAGTTAGTAGGCAGAGTCCACCTGTGAGTGACGTAATCCTTGTATGAATACAGCTTTTTCCGTGAAGGCCTCTGAGGTTTGTTAGGGAACATTAGTGTGAAACAGCATCATGGAGCCCGGTGGAGAGCAGACAGATCATGGGTAAAGTTGTGGAGTAGTTTAAAGATGTGTTCGTTACATGTCCATGGACCACTGAGTGTGGTAGAACAAAGCCCATCAGGATATTACCCTCCACAACAGGCTGTACAAGGACAGCATTAAACAGAGAAGAGGCCCGAGGTAACTCTGGAGGAGCTGCAGAGATCCACAGCTGAGACAGGAGAATATCTGTTGACAGAATCTGTTATTATACCGGGCCTGTAGGTGTTCTTAAAGTTTCGCTTCACATATCTGGCCTTAATGAAAGAGCAGCAAAAGAAAATCACTGTTCAAAGTCCAGTGTGAAATTTGCCACAAGCCATGTAGGGTACACAGCAAACACATAAGAAGTATGGACTAACGCTCCAAATCACCCAGAACGCACAATCCCCATGGTCAAACACGGTGGTGGCAATAATCATTTGGTTGGGATGCTTCAAAGGTGTCCATAAACAGTGAATGGGAGAATGGAAGATGTTAACTACAGAGCAGTAATGGCAGATGTTCGCCTTCCAGCAGGGCAAGGACCTGAAACACACAGCCAAGGCCACAATGGAATGGTTTAGACCAAAGCATACTCACGCGTTTTATGGTTCCTGTAAAAGTCCAGGTTTAAACCTCACTGAGCACGCGTTGCTTTTCACAGACCATCTGACCAAGTTCAAACTGTTTTGCAAAAGACATTGGGCAAAGATTTCAGTTTCTAGATGTGTCAAACTGACAGACCCCCGAAAGAGTTGCTAAGCCAAGTGCAGAAAAAGGCGGCGCTGCAAAGGATTAACTCAGGCAGCTAAATACAAACTCCTGAAACACTTGTAACAATTGTAAATGTTAAATACCTCGTATCATTTTCCTTCCACAATTATCTTCTACTTTGTCTTTGACATCGAATCCCAACACAATAATGTTTGTCATCACATGAAAAAAGAGTTCGAGAGGTGTACGTTTGCAGGCACAACGTTCCTTTTCCTCTTTATATCAAACAACTGCATGTGTGCAGATATGCTTCAACATTTTGATCATATCGGGGCTTTTGCAAAAAATTTTCAAATGAATCAAAACATCCTGATTCCACCGATAAAATCCACGAGCAAGTGCTCACTTTATCAAATAGAAAAGAAACATACAGAAGTGAATATAAAAAGAAGAGATGTAAGAACTCCAAGAGGCCAGGCTAACCCAAGGACAGATTGCAAAAAACCAGCTCCCATAAAACAAAACAAAAAGAGTGATGTCAACGACCTCGTCTGTTCAAATACTACCAAGGGAAAGGAAGCTATAACATAAACTTGCAACACAAACTTGTTAAATCTTTTCACGCTACAAACTTATGAGTAAAATTTCAGGTTTGGTCTATTCAGTGTCACCGGCGAGGCCTGGAAGCAAACAAAGGCAGGAGCGCTTCAGCCACATCTATTCAGAGCCGGGATCACAAGGCATCTCCAACTGAACAATGTAAACGGCGATGCATTGAAATGAGATTTAAAACTGCGCTCAATTTCTTTTACCAAAGTCAGGGTCGTAGGTTCACTGCATTTGTCGTTAAAAGAAGCCTGAAGTGCCTAATTTCTTAGACGCGTGAGGGGAAAGGAAACAGTCGGTTCCAGTCGGCGGAGCCAGAACATTCCCATGCATTTCCGTTTAGACATTTTGAGGGTAAAATGATGTAAAAAGTTGGTATGCGGGGCAGCTTCGCCGGCTGTGGAATGCAGGCAGGGGCAGTGAGATGGAGAGGAGACAGGAGGAGAATAGACAAGCGAGGCAGAGAAGCTGCACAGCCTCCGCTTCTTTTCCCAGGCGGCGACGCAGATCCAGCGGTTCGTGCCTCCACCGGACATTCAGCTGACAATACACACCTTTGATGCTGACTTGCTGTTGGTCTGTAAAAAAAAGTTCCCAGTAAACCCCTATGGCCCGGGTGTTTGGGGCGGAGAAGAGGAGGAGGATGAAGGGGGGGGGGTTGCACATCCAAGCCGACCGCCTCATATCCCCCCATGACTTAATTAGTGCTCTCTGATTCCCCGCATTAGTTTACTGTATAGGAACAACTTTTATCCTTAACTGTAATCAGCTTGCCCAGAAGAACTGAGCACAATAAGAAGCCCGTTTGAAGTTTTTCCCCTTTGTGTTATCTCAAGCACTCCAACAAAAGCCCAGCGCAGCTAGCCTCAGCGTATAATAACGGTCCAGTAGGCAGTCGGCTTGTTGAAAACCTGCAATGCTGCTGTGTGCCACCTGCAGTTACTTTTCCCCAGACTAACCTAGTTGTATTTATTATCCCTTAATTATAGCGCAAGCGCTCGTGGCTTCAGTGCTTCCTCGAGGAGGAGATGTTTTCGCGGGTAAGCGATCATATTACATATAAAATTGATTTTGTTAAATTATTTAAGAATTCAAGCAGCCCGGCCTACCACTCTCGTGAAAGTGCTCTCTCCTGATTAAAGAATTTTATTCTTAAAGGGAATAAATTCTGCCATTTATCACCGTTTGCCCTCCTCAACCGCTGGAAATAAAGAAAAAAATGAGGAGATGTCTTGAGGTGTCATAAATATGTATAATCAGGGAAGGCTGGACATTACTCCGGCTTTTAGGTCTGTCTTAAAGAGACGACAACGACGGGCGGCAGAGATCTTTATGTTTCTTTTAGCGCACTAAAGCTCAAGGTCATCACTAACCTTCATCTGTCACACCAAAACAGAACAAAATAGTTAGCTGTAGAGTCTAAATGCATAACAATCTTTGTTTGTTTAAAATATGAAATTGCTTAATTAGAAGGTTGACTGCTACGCTTATCCAGGTGATTTTGTGCAAACCATCCAGGAGTATTTGCATCTTTTACATTCACCAACACGTGTCTTGTGACTAGAAAAGAAAAACAGAACAGAAACATCTTGCGTTGGCCCAGCCACAGTCCTGGCTCAAAGCGGATCATCTCTGGAGGTTAACTTAAAGATTAGGGTGATGGCAAGGAGGCCTTCCGAGCTGAAAATCTTGGAGTAGAGATGGATCGTCCGACTCCCAGTGGAAACCTGCAAAAAGATGATCGGTGATTATTAAGAGACTGTGATGCAAATAAAGATTTTCCATCACTTATCGAGAAAGGTTCAGGGTATTTTACTTTATTTTTTTTTGACATACAAAACTTTTTTATTAAACTATAAATAAGAACTGATTTATTTTTTTTTCAGAATTGATTGTCTTTTCACATCCTGTCATCGCGTTAGAGACGATCATCTCATTACCTATCAGAGAAAAACCTCACGGCTAAACGAAAATAAGTTTAAATCCATCTCTGCCAGGTGAATGAATATTTTGGGCTCGGCTATTATTGCCTCTGATTTATCGCTCTAGATTCCTGGAACTAAAGCGCTGAGAATGCAGAGACAGAATGAGGCTTTTTAAATCTAAAGATCATTTTGGATTTCTTTGCACCACAAGATTTCTTCTGACACCGAGCAGGTTGGATGTAAGGCAACCTTCGGTCAGGACTGCTGCAGTCTGTAATAATAGTGCGTCTGCACCATCTAGTGTCTGAAGAGGAGAGAAGAGCATTTTAAGACCTGCTCAGTCACACGTCTCACAGGTTAAAAATGCTTGATTGTAATCAATTGTCTGGAGACAGGTTGTCTAAATCAGGGGTCACCAACCTTTTTGAAACTCAGAGCTACTTCATTGGTACTCTGTCACCAGTACTGACCTTTGAGCTAAAGAATCAGAGCTCACCTTCACTTCATGTAATATAAGCAGGTTTTTAATGCTTTTAAATCTATGTAAATACAAGTATGATTAAAATGGAAGAGCAATTTAATAAAATAGCATTTTTAAATGCACCTCAGAGGAGGGTTGTGCTATTTTTTTTAAAAAAGGCTTGAGGGCACCACATACGTACGGTCCTTAGGGGCTACCTGATGCCTGCAGGCACCATGTTGGTGAGCCCTGGTCTAAATAAACCAGAGCAACAGTAAACGAAAGATCAGTTCTTAGCCAGGCTAACAGAACAAAAGACAAAATTGTATGTTGTGATCATTTGATCGGCAAATGCATGTAAAACTTTTGTTGTATACAACATTTCAAGCTTGTATAATGTTCTGAATGTCCTTATCACCAAAAGCTGAAATGTGGACAGGTATTACAGATTAATTGTGTTAAAGGGTACCCTTGGTCTCTTTTTGAGAGTTCTACTAGAAAGCTACACGCCCAAAATGAATTGAATATATCTCAGGAGCTACACGGCCTGTTTGATTTGTTCTGGTATCACAATAAGAGGTAACACCCCAGAGAATATTTCAGTGGACAGCTGATTGTTTAGTGATTCACTAAAATGTAAAAAGGTGTTTCTGGGCAAATTTGACTCTTTTGGATATTTAGCTCCCCGGGTAAAGAGCCCGGTATGAAATCAATGTTAAAAACCTATTTGTTTAGAGGTGCTATTAAATATTATTGTTCATTTTAACTGTCGTAGTTCACTAAAACATTGTAGTTTGTAATCTAACGTATCTTGGCCTACTGCTACTATTCCACTGCGATGTACTTCCCGCTGTATGTTTCCTTTTTTATTATGCTCTGTTCTTGCTATGAAAATAAATCTGTCTAATCAATACTGCCATTACTCAGTGAGAGTAAATGGAAATGGACCACAGCAGAAAGTTTTAAAAAAAAATAATTCTGCCTAGAGAAGAAAATGCACTTTCATCTGATTATTCTTTTAAAATATCTAGTTTGTAAAATATCTAGCAAACCACAGTACAGTCAGGGTGTGACAAGCACTTTTACCAAAGTTCATGCAAAAAAAAAAAAAGTAAAGCATAGAAGTGTTACAGCTGTATTAGTTGTTTAAAACCAAGGTAAACCATCTACATCAGGCATTTTGGCACCTTTTGTCCAACATGAAATATCACCTTTTATTTTATTTATTTTTTTGCTTAATTCCCTTTTTTCCCCCTTATATCTCACCATAGACGAGATATAAGTGAGAGGATCCACCAAACATATTTAACCATATAAAGAAGACAATAACATAAAGAGGAACTAATATTTGACAAGTTAGAGTGAAAATGCAAAGAATAATTAACAGCAAAAAAAAAAAAGGCTGTGAACACAGGTTGAAACTCATCAAAATGCAATGACAAAATAACACCAGTAAATCTGCCATCATGACAGAACCACACTGTCCTCTGCAGTGTTGTTCATCATAATCACTAACATCCCTGTAAAAAATCACTTGAGGGAATATTATAAAATATAAGCAGTAAAAATACTCATTCCCTGAATTCTGAAGAAAAGAGACTGACAGGAGCAGGGAAAGAAGACAACATGCAACATACATATATATATATATATATATATATATATATATATATATATATATATATATATATATATATATATATATTTTTTTTTTTTTTTTTTATTTATTTATTTATTTATTTATTTATTTTTTATTTTAATATTGTAGGTAACAGGGCCTCCTTCTTTTACCAAGCTTGGCTGAATACAGATACGGTTTTAATCCATGCCCCATTCTAAGCTGTGCTCCTACATACATGTTAGTCCAAGTGTATTCATACCTCTGGCAGATTTGGATTTAAAGTTATTGAAGCAAAAAGTAGTTTTCTGATTGAAGACAGGTATCTCCCAAATGATTATAAAACAAGGCATGAAGAGTACCGTTGTGGGGGGGGGGAGGGAGAGAAAAACTAACCTGGCTCCTTTAAGTTAGATTTGAGCAAAAACAAAACAAAGTGATATCCTCCATTATTCATTCCCTTCTTCATAATTAATGATAAAGCCTTTATTGGCATTACAGCAACAAAGCTCAGATGAGGTTTTTGCATATCTTCACATGGCTCTTTGACAAATTCATCTTTTTCAATGAGATCCAAGTGTTGAGAGTTGGTAGTCCTCCTTTCCGTTACCCTCCCCTTTAGTGGTCTGTCACTCTGAGTTCCTGAGCAAGACCCTTGACCACAGGTTGCTCCCTGTGTTAAAGGGACGGGTTAAACGCAGAGACAAAATTCCCCATTATTGGCCACTCTGAAAAATGTTAACATTGTTGTCTGCTAACCATTTCTTCTCCACTTTTAGTTGTCTCTTTTGAGTCATTGCCATGCTGGAAAGTTTCTGCAGATTATCTCTTATTTTTGAGACTCTTTATACTCTCTTCTTCTTTCTTCATGCCATTTACTTGCTTTACCGCTCTCACTAAATCAGATGTTTAAAAAAAATCCATCAAAGTATTACGTTCCTAGCTCCATGCTTGACTGCGGTGATGATGTTCCTGGGAATGAATGTTTTCCTGTTATTACACCAATGGCAGACTACATCATACTGGGTAAACAATTCAAGTTTTGTTTCATCCAGCCACAAAGCAGAAGACAACAGATCCTCTTCTTTGCTCTGATGAGATCACACTAAAGTTAAGAGGGTTTTGTGTACCTCATTCAGATAAGTGACTTTCTCCTTGGCCTGTATCAGTAGAAACCAGCAGTGTGGACCACCTGCACTGAGGCGTTGCCACCAGTTTGGCCCTCATACTTCAGCCTCATTTTGGTGGTGAGCCATGATTTTTTTTCACCTCTCGGCCCACTGGCTTTATGAGTGCAGCTGTCACATTTGACTTCCTACAACGTCCTCTTAGGTTCTCCATGGTGCAGAGTGTCTTTTATTTTTTTAACACCACTTCGAACCGTGGCTACTAGAACATTAATTCATTTAGGTATGGCCTCGCAGGCCTCTTAGGAGCTGTGAGATTCCACATTGTGTAGCCGCAGGTCCTCAATGAGCTCCCGTTTCAGCCATGATGTGCCACAAACCAACAGCAGAGAGCTCCTTTCTTCCGCCTGTTAAATTGATTTAAACAGCTGTTCCTAATCTTTCAGAGTAGTAAGGATACTTTGATAACATCATGGACTATTTGAACTGATGAACCTTGAATTTCTCCACAGACTCCCCGAAGTTGCAATAGGCATCGCTTTGGCAGAAAATGTACGGCAATTGTAAACACTATATGTTGGGGTGCGTCTGTATCATTTCCAATCAGAAAAAAAAAAAAAAAAACATGTGGGTAAAGTTAAATGGAGAACATTTTCAACTAAATCTGCCAGGGGAACTAATAATTTTGGTCTTAAACATGTGTTTTGAGCTCCGTGTTTGAACAAATGGGTTTATTCTAATTCCACGTCTAATAGGCCACAGTCTTTTTGTTGTTTTTACCCATGTGATTGCGTGTAAAACCCAGCAGAGGGCGCCACAGTCATCTTTAGAGATTCCCCCCAAAACTACGTGGCACGCGTTGCACACTGTCACGTTGTTGAGTGAACCAACCGATTATTGTGGTTAAACGGTGCCTCTGAGTACTGTGGTTTAAATCTGTGTCAATTAAAAACGTCAAAGTCATCAAAATTATGTATTTAAAAGATCTTTAAATATGTCCACGTTTTGTGTATGTCTAAAAAAAGAAATTTAAATGAAGATTTCTCTGATCTGTTTATCTTTTCTTTAAAATGGAGGCAATAAATACTTGGAGAGTAGAGGCTCTATGAAAACATTCATGTCTTAACAGGAGTAGCTGGTGTAATGAACGTCAATAATAATTCAGCTTATGCTGTTGCACAACACTTTGGCCCACAAGACACGTTCAAATGGAAATATGTGTGAGAGGCAAATGCTTTCAAAGCCATTGTGTTTAAGATGGAAAATTACCACAGACATATTTCAGCCGCAAGCACTGGCATTAAAACATCTGCACTGATAAGCGACAGAACTCTCTTTAACGTTTGACATTACTGGCCAGTCTTTGTAGGTTATGGTCCTTTATAGAGATCAGTTTTTTTCTCATACTTTAAATCCACAATGAACTTCCTTTTTCATATTATGGGATGCTACAACAACAAACTTCAATGTACTTCATGTAAGCACCGCACAATGTAAAGTGAGGATATGAGTCGTTTCATACTAACAATAGATACAAGAACTGAAAAGTGTGGCATTGACTTACATCAAGCTCACAAGATAAATACCTTTCAGAACCACCGTCTGCTGCAGTTGAAGTTGCAAGTCCTTTCTGGCATGTCTTAACTTGCTTTGCACATCTAGAAAATCCGATTTTTGCCATTTCTTCTTTGCAAAGTATCTTAAGGTGAACCTCAGCTCGATTGTTAAGTCTTCTGCAGTTATCTGCAACCTCTAACACATGTTCTTTCAGGGTCGCTCTGTATTTAGTCCCAACCTGTTGATGAGGATTCCCCACAGCATGCCACCACCGCTATGTTTCTCCATGGGGATGGAGTGTGCAAGCTGAGTAGTACACTTATTATAAGTAGTATATAATGGCGACAACATGTTTGTTATGGGACTTCTCCCAGATTGTTCCACCTGAGCTGTGGCTCTTAGCATCTCCTCCTGTGCCATCGTGGGCCTCTTGGCTGCTTCTCTGATTATCACTTTAGTTGAACTAATTTGCGAAGGTAATTGAGTTTGATGTTTTATTTCAGGGTGTGAGAGTAAATGAATGACTCCTGACTTTTTGTTGGTCGTTCACATGAAATACATTCAAGTTTGTGGTTGGAATGTGAAAAAAGTGGAAAGGTTCGAGGGGTGCGCACGTTGCATAGCGTTTTTAGGCCAAACGTGTCCCGGCATCTTGTTGTGCCACACATATTCAGTACCTCACAAGCATCTGAAAGATGTCCCCAAAACCCAGTGTTCACACATCAACATCTTTCCTTCCTGACTCAGACTGAAATGGTGAAATGTTTTAGTTCCTTTTCTAAAACTCTGCTGGAGTTCACATCCCAACATGAGACCCGCTCTTCTGATATCTGAGAGGAAGCTTTGACATACGTAGAAAAACAACATGCTGACGTATTTGGTCACACACTAAACCGAGCAACCAGCTGGAACGATGCAGGCTCCGCTTGTATTTAGAGACGGGGCAACAGAAACACGCAGGGAGAACCACGGGAAACTCCTCCTCGCGCTCAGCTGCACTTTACACGCCCAGACGGCAGCGGCATGCAAAAACACATCCCATAACATCAGATGGGTCGGTCCAATTGAACATCAAGCCCTTCAGCTACTGCAGACGTCTTTTTTTACAAATACAGAGTACCAATTAACGGGATCATAGTTATTAATTAACATGACAGCTTTAAAATGATGATTATGGTTCTGTTTAGCTATTTTAGGCCAAAAAAAGACATCCGTAAGACAGTCTTTATTTCTGCAAATCATTTTCCTTCTTTAGAAATCCATCTCCTGGCATTCTGGTACAAAATGTTGCTGTAGGTTGTTTATTTAGATTAGATGGCATTATTCAATTAACGAGCGTCCAATGAGATGAGAGAGAAATGCTTCTTGGTAGAATTACATTTCATGACTCCACTTTAAATGCAACCACTCAGGTTCCTTCTTGCAAATGTTGGTATCCCCTGCTGGCATAATTATAATTGCCTATTAGAACAGGTTCCCCCTTACAATGAAATGTTAACACAAACATGCAATTGTTCTCTCAAGAAGACACGTTTTGTGCACCTGTGTCCATTTTCCCATATATTCTGTTGAACACTGGATTAAAGCCGTTTTATATTCGGGTTGGGAGAGGTGAATGTTCCAGTGACACTTGAAATATTGAACCAACTTTATTAACGGATCTGTCTGTTGATGAAAGAAATATCCGTGGTAGTCAGACCCGAAGTCCCTTTTGTCAGGTCACAGTTGTAAATAGGAGCTCTTATTCTGTTTTGTATGGTAAAATAAAAGGTTATATGAGCAAGCAAAAAGCAGGCAAAAGAAAAACGTACTACGTAACTTACTTAATACTAACCCATCCTTTGTCTTATGCTTTTCAGAGACAAAGGCGCACCAAGTCTGCTGTTGCTCTTTCCAATGCACTCTCCAGCTGAGTCAGGGGTTTTTGATGGGATTCCCACACCAGAAGACATATATAGTCCCTTGAGGGACTTCTGCTTCTGGGTCTTCCCCCCAGAAAAAGAAACTCCAGGGGATGGCTAAGAGGAATCCTACTGTCTTGTATGGTAAAATGAAGGTTATATGAGCAAGCATAAAGCAGGCAAAAGAAAAATGTACATTGTAACTGACTTAATACTAATCCATCCTTTGTTTTATGCTTTTAAAAGATGAGGTCGCAGAGGTAACAGGTCCACAGAAGGGAAACTCAGCTGTTGCTCTTTCCAAGTACTCTCCAGCTAAATCAAGGGGATTTTCATGAGATTCCCAGACCAGAAGACATAATCCCTTGGGAGGATCTGAGTCCCCCCCCACCCCAAAAAAAAAACAAAAAAAAAAAAAAAAACTCAATGAGATGGCTAAGAGGAATCCTACTCATGGCCAAATCATGCCCCACTTTAACAGACTTCTTTAATTGCAGAGGATCGTCCGCTCAACTCTGAGCTTCTCATGCTTACAGCTGACAAAAAACAAAAATGTAGTTTCTCTGCTAATCACGACCAGACTTTTGAACAAGAATTTTTAAACATGATCCCATGTTAGATCTACACAATCATGAGGCAGGACCGTCCCTGACACACAATACAAGCAGGGTCACACAAAAGGTCATCATTAAAGACGCTGGCCGTTCACAGCACACGGCGTCCGAGTAGCATCCCTGCGCTTGACTAGCCAGCAGAACGTCCTGATCTTCGCAGACGCAAAGATCTGTGGCGTAACGTCAAGAAGATGAGACCGAGACACCAAAGCCGATAACGCAGCAGAGCTGAAAGCCGCTATCAAACACAACCTGAGCCTCTTTAACACCTCAGCAGAGCCACAGGCTGATCTCCTCCCCGCCGCATATTAAGCAGTAATTAAGTGTATATGCTGAACAGTACATGGACATACTTTTAAGAAGTCTGACATTTCCACGTTAAGTCCCTTTTAATTGGTTTTTATGTAATAGTCACATTCAACAAAAATAGGATTTTTTTTTTTAATTATCTGCAAGCTTCAATTATCACAATTAAATGATCACTTAAAACTGTATGTAATGAATCCTTATCATGTATGAGTCTCACCTTTTGAACTGATAAATCACATTTTAATTAATTAAGATGCATCTGCAGGTGGGGGGCTGCAACAGGTTTAATAAAAAAAAGTAAAAGAGAAACAGTGAGACAATAATGGGATCAAGATAATTGAAAAAAAAAAAAAATGTTTATTAACTTAACAAGCATACAAAACAACAAATCCTTTTTAAACTACCAGCGCAGTTTTAGTGCAACTCCAAAATATATATGTATATATTTCTATTTGGGCCTGTTAATCAACCATCAGAAACAGGCTTTTAAATAACTTGATTATCTTTTAACAATGATCCTAGCCAGAGGAAATCCACACATCATACCATCTTGAGGTAAAACTGTACACATCCAATCCTTAATGTACAAAACAAAGCACTACAGATCGACACATTAAATATACAAACAGAAATATTAGCACAATACAAATCAAAAGCATTAGTTAAACAAAAGAAGAAGAAAAAAAACAGTACTTTTGGTTTTTGTATTTCATAAATATCAAGCTAATGCACCATTTCATACACACAGACAGATTTTGGTCTGAAGGTTACAGACTGTTAGTTTCTATAATAAAAAAATAAAATAAAAAAAAAGTAAAACATTTCGTCTTCTATGATTTTTTTTTCTGGAGTTAAAAGCTGCAGCATAGATCAACTTGGGGGCTCCAGTGACTTGGCAAAAAGCCATCTCATGTATCCTCAGCCTTCAGCTTAATAAAAAAAAAAAAAAAAAGGGGAAAATAACATTGTAACATTCAATGTTCGGTTCCTCAACAGCGATTGCCAACACCACAAGCAAATTTCATCCACTTGGAGAACATTAGTTTACGTATGTAAACTTGGTTCTATGAATGGAAATGAAATATCAAATAGAACCACTGTCACTTTAAGAGAGAATCTTAGTAAGACCCGGGCACAGAAAGGTTTGCGAGACAGAAAATAAAAACCAAGTGCTTTGAGTTGGCTACTGGTCGCGTCGCCCTTTCGCCTTTAATACCAACCGAGCATCACTTCATACCTGCTGGGGGAAACACTGTACACGTTTTCACAACTGATGACCAACTATAGCACATGAGCGTTGGCCAAGTTCAATTTATTCAGATTTGATTGGGGCGGCCATAATCTGTCATGTTAATGAGATCAGAACCGCAATCAGTGGAAAAATGGGTGTAATTTAATGTCTCCAATAAATAATATACAATTCACGTAAACTAAATGTGGGATTTGTGTCTTGTTGTGACCATCTACATAAAATTACCAAATGGAATTAAACTAATGCATAATGTTTATAGGTATGAAATGTTTTGTTTACGGGTATAAAGAAGTAGGAATGGACCACATGGAGGCACGAATTGGCGACGGGGCGAGTTGAATCAGAGCACCTTTGAATTTGAACTCTGACCAGCTGGTTCTTTCTGTAACAAATTGCGCTTCATCTTCAGCAAACACAATATAAAGAGGTTTCAACACTAACATTTTTTCTAACTGTTGAAGTTTTCTTTTTTTATGAGAAGACCCAATAAAAAAGGCCCATCAAGGCAAATACTTTTAACAATCTTTGATTATTTAAAATGACCCCTGGCCTGAGTTGTCACTTCCTCCTCAGGTGCTGCAGGTAACGACGTTGCATGAACATAAACCAAGCATGGCTCCCGGCGTCCTCTTGAAGCTCATGTTTTCAGCCATTTTTTTTTTCTCCCTTTTCATTCAATATAGATTTTTATAGATCATATCAGTTCATGTCACAACGCAGATATTAAGTCAATTTTTTAGCTGAATCTCATATTCCTCCATTAGTACGTTAATAAGGTAAACAGTCAGATTTACCTTGGAGTTACATTTTAAATACACTGACATCACAAGTGTACAAACAAGACCTATGCATGGCAACAGCTTTCACTTGTATACAATATGAAATTGTACAGTACCTTAAATACTATGTGCCCTTAAAAAGGAAAAAAAAAAAACAATAATGCGTACTTCAATTAATATTTGTGCCATTTCTGTAATATGTGAGATTCAAAAAGCACTCGAGGTTTCATTCAGCACCAAGCCACACAGCGAGAACACGTATAGGCCTTTAAGACACAACTCTCAATCACAGCATAATAAGTGTACAGATTATAACTGGGTGAGCTGTGACCATCCTTTCATGAAGTCCAAATTAAAATAAACAGCGACTAGCATCCCCAGCCAACTTATATTGCTTCTTTAGTCAAAGTTGATCCCAAATATAGATGTCATAAGAGTCAACAATGTCCTCGGATTTCCTCAGCTACATGTTTTGTTGTCGTCCCCCCAATCTGTGCTTTCACGGTGTAAAGTGAGAGAAAGGCATGGCCGCGCACTTAAAGGGTAATTAAACGCAAAAAAAAACGGAGGCACAAGTGTGCGTCGCAGCCAAACCCGTTCTCGTGATGTCACAGCAGGTGTTCTCCGCCGAAACACCTGCTGCCGCATCGCTGTTTGAGCAACGGTTAGAGGCTGCAGGCGCAGCCCACGCAGGGGATTACAGCGGAGCTTATCGGCCTTACGTGATTCGGTGTTCAATTACCCTTTAAGGCTCCTCTTTTCGTTCTCCTCCCAGCATGGTCTGTACACTCTTCTAGCTCCTCCTCCTCCTCCCCCAAAAATGAACGTCCTCCACCAGGTTCCGCGTACATTGTCCATGTTCCACTCTACCTAATGCAGTCCTCCTCTGACGGACTTTCTGATTCTTCGTTTTCACTGTCATCTAGCTCTGGAAGATCTCCCCACAGGAGCAGATTCAGACCTGCAGGCATATTTAGGTTAAAATTAAAAAGGGCTTAACAGCTCAATGCCACCTGTACAGAGCAACCCACATAGGCACACCCTGGAAAAGATGTGAAAGAAGTCATAGACTGAATACATTTTATTACATTAGCAACCTTCCACACTGAAAACGTGATAAAATATCCAACCTTTGAGTTAATTTATTTAGTGGAGTGGGGCAAAAAAAATAAACAGTGGCACAATCAGAGGCCCTCCTGCATGCTTATCAAGCTTGAATAAAATGCGTTGATTTAACAATATCAACTCAGCTGTATGCATGAAAGAAAATAGATAAAGAATATTCTGGGTATGTTTATGTAATGCTAAATAGAAGTTCTCAAAAACTGTGAATCACAACAGAAAATAAAAAGTCCCTTTTGAGAAGACGGCCGTTAATCAGCCGGTGGTGTAAATATCAAACAATTGTAACAAACATCTGCTGCGTATGGTGACAACATAATTAATTCTGCCTAGTGGCAAGCTGCTAATCGAAATGTGGACCTGGGTCACTTTACACCATAGAGAAACAGAAAACAATGGACTGCTCCAGTTAGAAACTGAAACAAAATTAACATGCATTTCAAATTAATTGTTGATGATTTTGTTAGAAAGGTATTTCTTCTCCTGGTATTTTGAAAATTCTATTGAAATTTTCCACATCTTTATTTTTTGTGATTATTGTACCATGGTAAGGCTTTTTGCACATATTTACCAAAGGATACCAAAAAAATGTGCCTGGTCAAAAAAAGAAAGAGGGGGCTTATACTGACCCGTAGCATCAAGTCTGTTGAGAGTGGACACAGCGTCGCTGTTGAACATCCAGAAGTGGCCGTTGTTACATGACAGCAGGCAGGGTTTGCAGGGGGCGACCACATGATACCCCACAACGTTGCCACTGGGAGCAGGAGGTAGGGAGAATAAAGCAGAAAACATAGGTCAGCACTTTCCTCTGGGGGGGTTGAAAAGTGCCAACTCCACCAGTGGCTGTCTATTATCTAACAGAGGTTTGTTTTTGCCTTGTGTACAACAACAACAAAAGCCTGGGAATACAAAAAACAGCTCTGCTGGCATGTTTATTCTGTGTAAATTCACAGCCATGACACAGCTTAGCAACCATTCCGTTATTTTATTTTTTTTACACGCATTTTAATAGAAAATATTAGAAGTGTGGCAGACTTCAACACTTTCACTCAAAACAATTAGAAAATGAAAGTGATGATCATCATCATAGGCTCTCCTTAAATTACACAATAAAAACAGAAGCTGGCGTCCTTCAGCAAACCTGGTAAGGTAAAGAGAGAAAGTGTACATACCATTTAAGACAGGCGATGTCTCTCAGTTTGCATTTGCAGCTCTCGGTGGAGTAGCAGCTGGCCACAAAGTCAACAGTTCTGATGAGAGGAAGCATACAAACATAAGGCATTACCCATTAAAAAAAAAAAAAAAAACGATATTAAGACGCATCACGTACAACGATGTGAGCGGAAACAGAGTACAAGACAGAGGTTTTTTGACGCTAAGCTAATTCCAGCCCGCAGACAGAAGATCGGCGGACATAAACAAAGGCTAGCAGCAAGTGCTAATCCAGCTAGCGCCTACCTGTTTGGAGGTATATCCGTGGAAAAGAGCTCCACTTCGGTGTCTGCGAGAAGCACAGCCTTCATCCCCCTGGTGCAGAGCAGACTGTCACAGAAGATGCAGTTCACCTGGGCAACACACTTGTTCTTAAAGCTGGCGTTGGATGTGGACATCGTTGTTTAGCTAACAAAACAAACAAAACAAAACTAAGAAATCGCTGTCGGCGTTCACGACGGCGCTATAGGCGGTGAACTAGTTTAGATCGGGTAAATGGTAGACGATTGATGTTTATCTTCGATGGCGCAACGACAGCTGCTCTAACGTCCTTGTGCAATAAATAAATAAAAAAAAAAAACACAAAAACGTTAGCTTTTTTTCCCCTCTTTCCCGCAGCGCTCAAACGGAAGACAGGTAACGGCACCTCAGAGGAGCAGATCCACGAAAGAACCGCAAAAAGATCGCTGCATGAAACCCGGTACGCTTTTTTACGTAAAAATAACCAATGTCGCCTTTTTTAATGGGCTACTTCGGAATCCATGCAACCTTAATTATCAGCTAACTCAGTAGCTGTCAGCCTTGTTTACAACTTCCTGGTGTTTAACGACACTTCCTGAAACACCGTTTAAAAGACCCGACGTCGGGTTTTCATTGGACGCGTGTTACGGCAGCCAATGTAATTGGTCAGTTCCCTCCCAGGTCCTCGAATTCAATTGGTTGGTAAATCTAGGTTGAAAAGCCTCCATACGGGAAAGGAAAATGCCTGCTACTGTTTGAAGAGCTAGAAGTTGGTCCGCATCATTTATCAACCGACGAGACAGAAAGTGGTTCTCCGGGTAGGCGGGGTTTGCGCTCAGGATGTAAAATATTTAGACCCAATTGCATCAAAGACAACTTTCACCCATTTTAACTAAAGTAAAACAGTCAGTGAATCAGCAGAATATGTCTCTCTGCCAGGTACTGGGTGCACAAAGCAAAACAAAACCCAACAAGGTCATATGCGCATAATGAACAAATTTTCTGTTCCTTACTCACGTTTGGTCAATTGAGCTTGAGACTGCCATGATGTGCACTATATGAGAAAAATATTATTATAGGCCTATCTGTTGATGCTGAAATAGAAACCGTACGTACACACATTATGAGGCAAAGAGTCATTCTTGTTCAAAATCTTTCACATTTTGACAGTTGAGACATCGACTGAGTTACAGTGAAAACATAGATGTCATTTATTATTATTAAAAAAACTTTTTTTTTTTTACTGGTGTTAACAGCAAACAGTAAACTTTCAGTGCTTTCTCTGCATTAGAATTGCGTCCGACTGAGACAAGCTGGAGACACACAATACATCCTCTGATAAAGCCTGGACTGAATCATTCCACTGTGCATGCAATCGAGCCTCTACTATATATGTTGAAAACGGGACATTCTTAGTTTTCTTAAGAGAGTGTTGACATCTATATCTTTGACTATTTAGATCAATGGATATCAGCTCAATATTTTTTTGTTGTTATTGTTTCCGTGCAGGGTCGCGGGTGCCTATCTCCAGCAGTCAATGGCTGAGAGCCGGGGTACACCCTGGACAACTCGCCGGTCTATCACAGGGCAACACAGAGACAGACAAGACAAACAACCATGCATACATATACTCAACCCTAAGGGTGTATTTATAGTCACCAATTAACCTAACAGTCATGGTTTTGGACAGCGAGAGGAAACCAGAGTGCCCGGAGAGAACCGAAGCATGCACAGGGAGAACATGTCAACTCCATGCAGAAAGACCCCAGGGTGAACCCAGGAACTTCTTGCTGCAAGGTAACAGTGCTCAGCCGATCCAGACAGCAACCAACAATTAAGTCTGCGAAGGATTATCGGGGTGAACTTCCCTCCACTCAGGATCGGCACAGACCCAGGGTCAGAAAAAGGGGCGGCTAACATCTGCACACACACCCTGGACACAAATTGTTTAGATATTTACCCTCCGGTCAGCTCTACAGAGGGCAGTTTGCTAAAACCAGACGACACAGAGACAATTTGTCCCCCAGGCTGTCAATCTGATGAACAGAGTGCCCAGATCAATACCGCGCTTATTTGCACCAATCCAATCCCCCTTTGTGAAAATGTATATATTCATACTTATAAGAGAAACAATTTCTATTTACCTTTTGTATGTTGTATTAAAAATGTCATCATTAAGAGCAAAATGAAACTGAAGCCATATTCCTTGACCTATAGGTCAAGGAATATGGCTTCAGACCTATAGTCTGAAGCCACTATAGGTCCTACGGAGAATCTAAGGCTTGTTGTCTGAAGCCACTTGGAGTTGATGTCATTGCAGCAATCCCATATACTGAGCATGCATAAAGCAACAGTGGAAAGGAACACTCCCCTTTAAGAGGAAGGAAACGCCTCCAGCAAAACCAGGCTCAGTGTGAACGGCCATCTGCCTCGACCGACTGAGGGTTAGAGAAGACAGAGCAGAGACACAAAAAGCACAGAAGCACACATTGATCCAGGAATCCTTTCTATGTTATAGGTAAATGGCAGATGATCTGCCACCCGGGATGGAGTCACATCTAACAGAACACCAGACCACATTTACTTACTATGAAGAGAAAAAGGACAGGACATAAAGTTAAAAATGTAAATAACACCAAACAATGCAAATTGAAGAACAGTAGGAGAACTCAGCAAAGAGAGAGAAATATATCCTGATGTGCCTAAGCCTATAGCAGCATCACTACAAAGATAGCTCAGGGTAACCTAAGCCACTCTAACTAGAAGCTTTGTCAAAAAGGAAACTTTTAAGCCTAGTCTTAAAAATAGACGGGGTGTCTGCCTCACGGACCAAAACTGGGAGTTGGTTCCACAGGAGAGGAGCCTGATAGCTAAAGGATCTGCCTCCCATTCTACTTTTAGAGACTCTAGGAACCACCAGCAGACCTGCAGTCTGAGAGCGAAGTGCTCTGTTAGGAACATATGGGGTAATCAGAGCTCTGATATATGATGGAGCTTGATTATTAAGGGCTTTATACGTTAGAAGAAGAATTTTAAATTATATTCTTGATTTAACAGGAAGCCAATGAAGGGAAGCAAAAATAGGAAAAATATGATCCCTCTTGCAGAACTCTTGCTGCAGCATTTTGGATCAGCTGAAGGCTTTGAACTGCATTTTGTGGACTTCCTGATCTGTGTCCTAAAGAAATACTCTCCCTCAAATTTGGAAGAAGCTAATTAAAATATAAGAATACCGATATTATTGTGGTATTATTCCAAACGGGAGCTTACTTACTGATCTCACTGCTAACAACGTTTGAATTATCATGTAACTTGTCTAAAGCAAAGACGAATTTGGGGCAATAAATCTATATTAGGAAAAAAAATTGAATAATCAAACCATGTTCAAAATAATACAATGATGTTATCTGACAAATGTATGGAAATGTGCATTTGTTACAAGCATTTTAGCTTAATCTTTGTCAATGTCATAAGCGGCTCTTATATTGTGTTTTAGATATGCTGCTCAGTAGATAACATTGGTATAGTGACCTTTTTTCATATTAAATGTTGTAATTTTATGTTTTCAAAAAAGCCTTACTGACGTCCAGTTAGCAACTTTTGATACATTTAACACACTTTCCACTTCTCCGTATTAGACATGACATTTTTTATAGCAAAGTGTCGTTTAAAATGTGGGAGGAAGGGGCCAAGCATTGGGAAGGGCTGTGTGAGTAAATTGAGACTGAGAGGAGAGAAAGAAGAGAGCGGAGCAAGTGACAGCAGATAGAGAAAGAAAGAGAGCAAGAAACAGCAAAAGCACAGAAAATGCTAAAACAATTTTTGACTACGGCTGAATATGTTCATTCTGATTCCGATGGTGATAACTACTCTTTGGTGGTGAGTGTTTTTGTGAACTGTAATAACACTTTAATTACACTTTTTTTGAAGTGTAATAATTAATATTAGATACATTTGGCCATGCCATTTCAACTAGATCGATTACCGATTATTCAGTACAGGGCTGGACGATATAGAAAAAAAGCACATCGATAAAATAGAAATCATATCGATAATTATAAACAAATTCAAAACTTTTTGTAAGTGCAGCCCTGGCCAATTTATGCTGTTGCTTAGTGACCTATCTGTAGCTAAAGAACACACAAGCACTGAATTAAAAAGCAACCCTTTATTCAACCAACTTTTTACCAAAACGGCAAGTTTTTAAATAAGAAAAAAGGAACATGTGCTCTCTGAACTCTTTGAAAGGGACAGAGCTTGGTTACATGGTCTGCATTTGTGATTGGTTGGGAGGAAGTAGTGATGTAATACTAACCTACATGATAGGCTGGAATGCAAAAGGAAGGAAAACTGTTCTATTGAACTTTTTATTGACCTTTCTTTCCCTATCATCAATATACGTCTATCGATACTGATTAGATTCCATCCTTCCATTTTACATTTTACTACACCTTTGCTCTTAGAGAAATCTTTGTCTGTTGTCTCACCCAAAAAAAATGGAAGATAATTTCTCCCTTTAATGACTTTTTCTCATGATGCACAGCTTTTTTTTTTTTATAGATATTTTAGCCTACTTCACGCTGTCAGACAACATTCTGTTTAAATGACTTTTGATTATACAGTTCTAGCAGTAATTAAGCTTTAGTGTGACCAGTGAAATTTCGCCAATACACAGTGGTTAATCACACATAATTCCCGACATACCAACGGGGTACAGTTCCTATATTTTCAGATAGGACCAGGTTGGTTGCTTAATGAACAAAATCATCATTAATCTTGTCTGATATTAAAGCATGACAAAAAAAATATAAACAATAGAAATCTGCAAGGGTGCAAATGATTTTTTTTCATGGCTCTGTGTATCAAGAAGCAAGAAGCAAAAAGGTCTGGCTGTTAACTTTAAAAGGACGCACGCCTTTTTGGGTGCATCATGCAGGTAAGATGCTGCTCTCTGCCTGTGTGAGGTGTGCACACGCCTCCATGACTATGCAGCAAGTTGACCAACACCCCATCACCACTTTGGTCACCCCCCTCTCTCTCTCTCTCTCTCTCTCTCTCTCTCTCTCTCTCTCTCTCTCTCTCTCTCTCTCTCTCTCTCTCTCTCTCTCTCTCTCTCTCTCTTTCTCTCTCTCTCTCCCCCTTCAGGAGGAGGAAGAGAACAGACCAGTTGAGTTTAGACAGGCGGGCGGGCTCCAACTAGAAACCCTCTCGGATAGTTTTTTTTTTTTTTTGTTGGCATCAGAATAACTTTTAGGAGGGCTTACTCGTGAGCAGCGTGTGTTAGTTTCTTTTCATTACGAAGGGAATGAATCGTTTTCCACCAGAAGCTGTTTTCACCATAACCGGTTTTGAGGAGGCGGCGAGGCAGGAGCAGCAGCAGGAGCAGCCGCGCCAAACTCACAATGCGCCCTGAGTGAGCCCAGGCAGCAGGGAGACAAACAATACAGCGCACACGGAGAGGAGCAGCGATCTCCCATCCGGGATCTCTCGTTTTCAGCCCTTCTCTCTTCGGAGCCTTGTTCCAAGAAGGCTTTTTCCCCCCAGTTTTTTTATTTTTGTTTAATCCACAGCCGGTTACGCGAGCGGTCTAGAGTGGGGGGGAAACAAGTGAGACCAGATCTCCAAACTCAGCCATGACGTCTCCGGCAAAATTCCGAAAGGACAAGGAGATCGTGGCCGAATACGAAACTCAAGTGAAAGGTACTTTAACTTTTTTTTAAATGCATTTTTTTCCACACTACATAGTGGCGCAACGTTGCGTTAAAGACGCGCTTCCTTACCATAATGCCCAATGGATTGCCACGCTATTTTCTCTCTCTGTATCTCTGCGCCCTCACCTCTCATTTCTTCCCCCCCCCCCTTTTTTTTTATTGCACCGATCATTTGCCAAAACGAGCCGTGGTCATGCGGATGCATCCCATGGCTGATATTTAATTAATTGCGGTCGTTAAAGGGGCTTCACGATGTCTCCGAGCGTATGATCGCACGGGGGTATGAGACGGCGCAGAGATGGCTAACAAAGGCAGGGGGAGGAATGAAAAAAAAACGCGCAGAAAATCAGAGGTGTAGTCCAGATGTGGCCCCAGCGGTCTGTTCAGGCAGGAAAAAAAGGGCATATGTAAAGGTGATGTGTAGGAGAAGCCCGGGGTTGGGCAGGGGGGGGGGGGGTGATGGTGGTGGTGGGGGGTTCAACACCAAGCTGGATGTAGGGCGTTTTCTTTCCCTGAATGTCTGCCTTGCTGTTCTGCATTATACCGCTCGTTTATTGCGTTAAGACGCACATTGCAATTAAACGATGGGACGCATGACGCTCATTGATTACAGCTCCTCCACAGGTCAGGGCTGGGAAAGATCAGATGGAGGTGATTGGTTTCTCCGCGGTGGATTGGTTCATCACAGTTAAAAAAAAAGGACTGTTTGTCAGGTCTGTGAGTTTAAGTAGTTGGTACCCCATGCTGCAATAAAAGGGAAATAAACTCTGAGGTGGCTGGAGGAGGGAGAACAGCCTGTGCACTCCATGCTCTGCTACTGCTGGGCCAGATCACTGGATAAGATGGGCCACTACTTGCCCCATCATCACTGGAGCCGCCCGATGGCCCTCTTCCCACTCCTCCTGTCACCCTCAGGTGCTCCTGTTCTTAAGGGGAGCCGCTTTCCACCATCAGTTCGATTTGCCAGAACTAGATTTAGTCAGCGACGACGGGGGAGAGGTATGAACGATGCTGTCGGACTGGAATTTCTAGTGTTAAAGTACACAAATTGAAAGGAAACGGGTAGGCGTGCGGAGCTATCGCATGCTTGTGTTTTCCTTTGCAAAAAGTTCAACCAGCTGCTCCCGGATGACGGACACTGATGGTAAAAAAAAGGGAAATTCTGCACCTTAAAGGACTGGGATCTTTTTTCACATTTTATCACGTCACAACAAAAAATGGGCTTTATTTGGATTTTTGAGTTTTGACTAGAAAAATCCTGACAAGTGAGGGATGTGTTCAGCAACTTTTTTCTCTAATGCCCCCAGACCCAATCTATCTGTATGTCAATCTCTGTATAGTTACTGCTCTTCTGGAACGGCCTTAGAGGTTTCTTACAGAAGCTATGGAGTTTAAAGTAGAAGAGCTGGCTTAGAAAAACAATAGTCCAAGCTTTGATCATTCCAGTGCACACAATTGAATCCATTATCCAGAACGGGAAAAGGTTCGACACAACGGCAGATCCACCAAAACGCCGCCATCCACCTAAACTGACAGGCTGGTCAAAGAGAACACTAATCAAAGAAAAAGCCAAGAGTCCCATAGTAATACTGGAGGAGCTGTAAATATTCAAAGCTCAGGTGGGAGAATCTGTTGACAGGAAACGTATGGGTAGTGCAATTCTACACCAAATCTGGTCTTTATGGAAGAGTGGGACCCATAAACCCATTGCTGAAATAATGGAGCGTAAAGTTTTGCTTGTGGATGAAAAAGTGCTGCGGCCAGCTGAGACCATAATTGAGATTTTTTTGGCTTAGATGCCAAACGCTGTATGTAGCCGAAAAACACCTGTAGACATCCGTTAGACCTACACACATCATCTTTATAGTAGCACATAGCAGAGACAGATTCATGCTGTTGGGATTCTGTTTTTCAGCATACAACAATCAGGCTTTAAAAGATTTGAGACCAGGACTGAGGCTCACCTTCCTAAACATACAGCCATGGCCACAATGGAATAACTTGGATCAATACACGTCTATGATAAGATAAGAGAGATAAGATAAGATATGCTTTATTGATCTCACAATGGAGAAATTCACTATGTATCGGAATGACCGAGTCAAATTTCAGATCTCAGTCCTACGGAGAATCTAAAGCTTAAAAATTGACCATACATCTCTAGATGTGCAAAGTTGATAGATGCATACTCCAAAATACTTGCAGCAGCACAAGGCGGTTCTGTGGAGTGACTGAATACAAAGTCATACCGCAATTTTCAAAACAATGCGGGGGGGGGGGGGGGTCGAGGGCTGGACGTGGTCTGGGCTACTAGAACAGGGTAAATAAATGCTAAGTTAACGGAGAAATTTACAAGACGCATAGGGGGCAATGTATCGCAAAACTAAAACTTATGCCAGCCAATCAGAATCGTTCAAACTAACCACCACTTCCTGTTAGGAGTGAATCATGGCGCCGGGGGGTTCGATCTTGTGGACAGATAACGAATTTTAGCTTCTTTTAAACACCATATTAGAATATAAAGTTAATAAAACTCAACTGGGAATCCTTTTGATCTCCAGCGTATGATGGTCGCAACGTGCGTGACGCAGCGCGGGAACATTGGCCGCAGACCCGTGACGCGCTGGACAGTAATATCCATCTTTTCCTGCGCACACGCAGTCTCAAAACCGGAGCGTTTATGAATCTTCAATTTGGCCGTAGTTTGTAGGACCATTCGTCTTTAAGGGATGTATAACGTTTTTTATGTGTAGCTGAAAGGCGTAACCGCATAAAAATGTCTCGGTTTTTTAACCCAGATGTCCTGCTACGTCTGGACTAGGCCTCAGACACAAACGCAGGATTTCAACAAACGTGCAGTAAAACGTCAAAATAATGACCGGGCCATGTAGACAGAACTATGAGACATCCGTGCATACAGGTTATTAGCAAAAAAAAAAAAACAGGAGCGTGCTTCTCCAAGGCCGTGTATGTTTTCACACTTAACATGTTTGCTTTGTAGTCGTACCTTTGCATAAAATGCGAACAACAGGCGTTCCTGTAAACTGTACGGTAGCACAGAAGAATCTTAACCTGAAGTGACTCACCTCACTGTGGCCTTCTTCCTCTTCGCCTGATAGGAAACTCCTGAGGCTGTCACCGCGGCGCGGTTATTGTTTGCGTCTTAAGCTCCCTTCAGACAGCTGTTTATGCTCGGCGGCCTGCGTAAAGGCCCTTTTTCATCGCCGCTGCGTTGTCACGCTGTGGACTTAATGTTTGTCCATCGACCCTGCTACATTGATTTCTGCTGCCAGTTATTGCACTGCTCCCCGGTGACCAGCGGCACAGTGCTGCCTCGCCTCCACCTGTGTCTCTGACACACATATCATCTTTGTTTTCTGGAACGAACTGATGGAAGGTTAAACCTGCACATCTGCACGGCTGTTTTAGCTATGCGCTCTATCTGTGCTGATCACGCGTGCCGTCCGGCCAGTTTGTCGTGCTGTTTGTAAGCATTATGGAGGGGATGTGTGTCATACCTCTCTGAGAAAATAATGCACCAACACGCTGCAGCGTCGTGGGGGGAAATAAATGCAAATGGTATCTGTGGATAACAGCCGGAAAGCTCTGCAGCACCGGGTGTAGCGGCACAAATATGCATCTATTCTCACAAGTAGGTTTAGCATTGTAAATGAAGCACTTAATGAATCTGCTTGTCCTGATTATTCAACAGCATCCTGGTCTCTGTTAGATACTAGTTAGTGTTTCTTACGTTGCACCTACGATGCTCTTCTGCACCATACACCAAGAATGTTTTCAGTAAAAGGTAGACTGCGTAACAGATCCCTATATGATGCCGCCTCATTCCAAACGCCTTTATTCAGGTTTCACAACCTGATTTTTTTTAGGTACATTTTTTTTTTTTTTTTTTTACTACTTCTCACTTCCTCGTCTTTTGTTTTGTGTCAAAACAACTCAGAAATTCAGATGAGCCTGCGTCGCATCCTAACAGATGATCTTGCGCAGACAGGCTGAAGAATTCTGCTTTTGCACATTGATGTTTTTAGTGCCGCCGTCCCCTTCTGAATGCTGCTGTAGTTCACACAGACGGAGTGCTGATACGGGATTCTGGCTGATGAGAGGAATGTTCCTACTTGTCCAGGAACAGGGTGTGTTCGTCACCGCATGTGCGTGTATGCGTTTGTTTGTGCGCGCATATGAAGGGATACAGATAGCTAAAATAAAAGACAGTATATATATATATATATATATATATATATATATATATATATATATATATATATATATATATATATATATATATATATATAAATGGCTGGCAAGAACCACAGAGAAGGGGAACAAGGGGCACTCTCAAATGTGGAATAAAACATGACCGAATTATTAGAAACATAGCTGAAATACCAGTAGTTATCCAGTATATGTTTAAGGTATATGTTTTTACAGCAAAAAATGATTTCCTGTGAAATACATTATAAAAAAAATATTCACACCCCTTGAACTTTTCCCGTTTTTTTATGTCTGTGCCATAAACCTCATTGTAATTTATTGGGGATTTTATGTGATAGACCAACAAACTCAAAGGCATAATTGACAAGTGGATATTCAGGGTATTCACAAATAACAGAAATCTGTGAAATACTTGCGTTCAGGTCTCCCCGAGTCACTTTGTAAAAGCCCTGTGTCCCTGTCGTTACTCCTGCAAGGCTTCTGGAGTTTGTTTCTACTAGCTTTGTGCATCCAGTGATTTTTGCCCGACCTGCTTTGCAAAAGATCTCGAGCTCAGTCAGACTGAATGGAGAGCATGTGTGAACATCAGGTCTTCCCACACATCTTTAATTGGATTTAGGTCTGAACTTTGACCTGAAACGTTTCGTTGCTGCTGTGACCGTGTGTTTTAGGATCGTAGACCTGCTGGAAGAAGAACCTCTGCTCCAGTCTAAAGTCTTTTGCTCCCTCTAACGGATTTTCTCCCAGTATTAACCTGTATTTAGCCCCACATAACACACAACAGCTGGATTTATACTGAGATTAAATAGCATTAACAAGTGGACTTTACTTAGTAATTAGTTGATCTCTGAAGGCAATTTTTTTAGCACGGGTTGTTTTTTGCGGGCATCAGATTAAAGCAGGCTGAATATAAATGCGTTCAATGCGTTTGAAGATGTCGTTTGTAAAAAACAAAAACAGCATTTCTGTGCAGTCGGTGTTGCTCTATCCCATAAATTGCCAGGAAAATATGTTGAAGTTTGTTGTCAAATAACCACAAATGTGGAAAAAATAAAATAATTCAAAGGCCGCCAATACTGTCACACCCCAGGCGCATATATAGTGCGAATTTGTCTCCCTGATGAGGGATTAGAGCCTAAACTGTGTGTGTGTGTGTGTGTGTGTGTGTGTGTGTGTGTGTGTGTGTGTGTGTGTGTGTGTGTGTGTGTGCCTGCGTGTGCGTCAGTGAGCTTCGTGCTGACAGGGCAGCTGTAGAAACGTATGATTTAGAATAAAAGGCCGCTTTCACTACCACACAATGGAAGATGTGGCAACACGGCACAGGACTGTGGATCTGTGTCTCCGTTTGATTGAAGCAATGTGCTCGGGTGATATGTTGAAGAGACAGCTCGGCAGCTGTAACGCATTAGAACGAAACAGCAGCTCCGCGTCGGGCCACGCGGTGGCCGCTAGCATGTAGAGGACGCAGATCGTATTCAAACGGAGGCAATTTAGTGGGGTCGACGGCAAGTCAACCGCTCAGTTCTGAACATTAACATTTACTTCCTGTCGCCGCGTGCAAGTGCACTGATTGAAACCCGCTGACACGGCTGAAAATAATCAGACAGGAAGGAAGGATGTTTGTGTCAAACGGGAACACGCATGGATAATACAGAAGTGTGTGATGCTTCCTGTTTAGGTCCAGAGCTTTGTGTTCTGGCCAAAAGGAATCATCTGCCTCTCACACAGCACGCAGACCCACACATAGACAGAGCTGCAGGGGCTTTGAGCTTCTTGGCCCTGCGGTTAACCCCTCTCGCATCTCCGGATAAAAAAAATAAATAAAAAAAGGAACAGGGCTAAATCCTCCATCCTTGGTGACACGACAGAGCAGTGCATCTCCAACCAGGTGTCCCTCTGTCCTGTTGGGCTTTTGTGCGTGCTGCTGTGTCAGCAGCACCATATGCAACGCTCATTGATTTCCTGGTTCCTTCGCCCGTTCGCCTCCTTATTCTTTGCCGCTTGATGTGAAAAATGTTCGCGCAGCACTGAATTTTCTCGCTCTGTTAAGTGCTGAGGTGGCCTCCTGCATCAGAGGGCCTGTAGCGTTAAAACGCAGCGCTGCCTTATCGCAGTTTGATTGAGATCTCTAATCCTCCGCCTGCCCTCCGACATATAGTGTCCTTGATGGCTGAAGGATTCAACAGGAATGGCTGCCGTTACCATTTTCTGCCCCCAAAAAAATGACAGAATAGATTGAATCAGGAGGATTTTTGAATAAATATAATCTATCTGAGAAGAAAAGAGCAAATTGTGAAAGGTCAGAGTTCATCTACCGTGCCAGAGGTTCCAGAAATGGACTTGATTGGTTAACAGATGTTCAGTCTGCCTCTGATTGGCTAATCCTGACGCTCTGAAGTCACCCTCCCATCTCTTCAAGCCCTCTCTGCGCTTGAGGTGAGATTAGATTGGTTCAAGATGCCCCCCCCCCCCTCCTGTTCTCCCTCTTTGATGTGTTGAGGTTCACCTCAGGGAATCTGATGTGTGGATGCAGTTATCATCACTAAAACGCACGCAAAAACCCAAATTAGTTCACGTGGCTGCTCAAAACCACTGTCAGCCCTGCAGTCTGGCTGCTGTTGCTGTTACCTGCTGAGGGATTTTTTTTTTTTTTTTTTTGCACAGTGTCAACTGTTGCATTCCTGTGAGACAGGTAGTTTGTGTGAGATGATAAGGTCGTGGTGGAGAGGAAGTTGCCACACGCCTGTGTTTTGAATTTAACTGCGTTATTAAATTATTTTTGTCTCGGGGTGTGAAGGATGCAAGCTATGTTTAGAGATGTACTTTTAAAAACGTGTGAATGTTTCTCAGTGAGTCAAAAACCACCTGCATAGATATATCAGATCAGGATTTTATCTCCCAGACGGTAGCTCGAGGCATTTGAGGACTGACATTTGGTCAGACCGAGTCCCGGTCGGATGTTTGATGAAAATCAAGGCCCTCTGCACTCAACCAGCCACTTTAATAGATGCACTCTGCTGGCGCTGCCTTAAATCTTTGTGGCATGGATTTGGGACTGTCGACAGGTTCTCTGCACTGTTGTAAGACGTACAGTTGGAACAATCGGGAATCAACGGTCTCCTAGAATACGTTTTATTTTTTATATCTCAACTTTTTATCCCTAACACAGTTCAACACAACAGCATTACTCATTTACATGTCCAGGTGAAATAGGATGCTTTTTTTCGTAACATTGATAAACTCCAGCTTATACAATTACCTGTAACTCCATGACTTTGTCTTTATGTCCCAGCCTCTTTGTATCCGACTCTGTTTTCTGTTGCTTTGCCTAATAACACCCATGATGAAACATCCTAGAAGCATTTCAGTCCCCTTTTTTTTTTTTTTGCAACATTGCACCAAACCGCCTTTCATAATACAGTTTTTCTCTACTTACTTGCCGTTTTACTGCACCTGAAAAATGATCAGGTGCCATTTTTTTTGTTGTTGTTGCTGTTTTTACTGTGGTAGTTGACCAATAAAGAACACACACTGGAGGTTACTTGCAGAATAGGAGCGAAGCAGCAGACATTACCTGAGTTAAAGCTGATAAATGCCTGAGTCTGAATTTACGTTTTCACTAGATTTTATTGTTCTATGTCAGTGTTTTTAGGTCTGTAATTGTCTTGGGTTCTCCACATTGTGCAGCACTTTTGTCAACCGTGTGCGTGACTTTATTTTTTATTGCTATACAAATAAATATGCCCGATACGGTATGCGTTTCATTTTATGAAAATGGAAGTAAATAAATTGTGTAGCATGTCTTTTGTTTTTTGTAGCAACTTGTCAGCTATTTGTGCTTTATAGACACAGTTCCTCTGCTCCTCAGATGGCACCGCTGTGTCAGTGTGCGGGTGCTAGCTGATGGCTTATTTATTTCAGCCTACATTCAGTCAAAATTCACACCATTTTTTCCCCCTCCTCTTTTCTCCCTATTCTCTCCTGTGTCACTTATGAAATATGACTCTTATTCTCCTCTCCTGTGACAACTCAAACCTGTAATCTGCAACTTGTGATTACAGCATCTGGCTCACGTATAGTGCGTGTGTGTGCGTGCCTCGCCCTCTCCGCTGGACAAACATAAAGTGAAAGCTGGGATGTTTAGGTGCCACCGAGTGTGTGCCGGTGACGGCGTCTTTTAAGAGAGCAGACATCTATATAAAACTGAAGCAGGGCGGAGACAAAGCCCAGTCACATCCTCTGGAAGACAATCACTGGGTGAACAGTCGCCCGGCTGTAAATAAATAGGTGAGAAAGAAAGGGGAGAAAACACACCAGAAAGGTTGTACACTTCTTCCCGAGGGGTGCCAAAGGAAACAGGTTGTGTTTGAACAGTCCTCGTACAGGACGGAGCAGGAGGAGACATGGCGAGGGGCTCTCACCAAGGAGGAAAAAAAAAAAGGAATGGAAAAAGGAGGTGGATCTGGAAAACATGTGAGAGGAAGTCTGAATAGCTTTTAAAGATGCTCAGGACCAGCTCTTAGTCGATTCGTACGTGTCGCTCCTCCATCAGCCGTATCTCCGTCTCTTCCTCTCTGCTTCCCCCTCCATCAGCAGTTTCTCCTCCCGGTGCCGAGGAATAGTTTGGTTGCCAGGGTTACCGAATTGCCCCATTTATTTTTTTTTCTGGGTTTGGGAGTAGCAGGAGGGAAAATGAGAAAGAATGATGCAGATATGACTCCCCTGCAGGGTCTGGTTAATCAGGTTAGCACCGTGCACATACACACACTTAAAGCCATTTTAAACCCCCAGACCTGTGTCTTTTGCAGGTCTTTCCTCCTTCGTGCTTTAGACTCCGGTTGATCAGATCTGCTGTTTTGTTGCACCCTTATTCCCATTAATTTCTTAGTTTTAACCCCCTCCCCCTCATCTCGCAAAATTAAACTGGTAATTTCTGAAAAAAATAGGAATGCGAGATGCGCAGATCAGGTTTTACTGGCAGTTTCTGGCAATTCAGATTTTTTTTATACCATTTGCCATTTCTACCAATTTTGTTTCGAAGGAACTATGTATAAAAAAATACGCTATAGATGTTTCTTTTAAACAGAGGTGATACGTTTGAATCCAGCAGAAAAGGAAGGAATTCAAAGGTTATTACCGTTTTATGCGGTGTTAAAAATGGTGCGAGCTCTTTGTTTTGATAGATTCAGTGAACACGAAGAAAAATCCGATTTTTCAGAACTCTACTTTTTGATCTCTAGCTGATTTATCTGTTCATCCTTAGTAAAAAAAACAACAACAAAAAAAACCTCTTTCTACAAAATGAATTCAGTGATCCCAACCAGTAATATCTGAATCTCAATACATTTATGGAAGCCTGGTGTTGCATTTTGAGATCTGCACATAATTAGCCAAGAGAAAACAGGATGTGCTGGGACCGAGGGGAGAATCTGGCTTTTTTGCGACAGGTTTTTCTCTGCTGGAACAGAGTAGTCGCAGCACACTGGCCCTCTCTATTCAAGTTCACACCTCTCCTAATGCTGTTTTAATGAAGCCATTCATCACCTCTTCTCAGCTGAATCCGCATCACTTTTCACACACACACACCGAGCTTCCTGCTTTTTCTTTCTTCTGTATAAACGAGTGTGAGAACGCTTATTTCCTCCCCCCTCGTTGCCATGTGGATGCGCCGGTTCTATTTTAGTTTTTTCCCAGATTTGGAGCAGCTCTGGTTGGGACTTCTCCCTTCCTCTTTGCAGGCTTTATAAGCCCGCATAAAGAAAAAGAGCCCGATTTAAAACGCTGAGTTCTACCTTTTACTCTAAACCCACCGTTATATGGGAGCGCTGCAGTTTGGTTTCCCACGGTCAGCACGCATGCGCTCGTTATCCGCAGTAGGATGATTGAAAAAACATGCCGCACATTCCCCTCAAAAGGACCATCCCCTGGTCTGTGATCCTTAAAACAGAGAAAGTTAAGCCCCTGTGTCCCTTTCCAGGTCCCGATTTCACATGATCTGCACAACCTCGGGTGGAGCTTTGCACTGAAGTCACTGGACTTCAAGAAGGAGCGAATTCACATTTAGATTACACTGTCTTTTAAACTCTTCTGTAAAAACAAAGCAAAGCTAATGCATGTGTGCAAGCTCCAGAGATCTTCTCAAGTCGCCGAATCAAAGTCAAAGCTTAAATCTGAGGGCGGGAATAAATATTCTCTTACTGGATGCATGCTATCTATTCTTGATATAAAACTGCATTACTCTAAGTTATTAATTCAAATCATTTACCATTTTATCCTCTGATGTAATATAACACATTTACATTTAACATCCCCCTTTTTAGAATATTAAATTCAAAGATGTTTTTTTTCTTATGTTAAAAATAGTAGGAATGGGTTAAAAACTGTTATTCTCAAATGACTTCCTGAATCTAACGGAAAGTGCTGTTATGCCAACTAACTAAAAGTGGCTTTGCATTGATGTAGTTAACACATTTTAATCCCTGTGCTCAAATCTTTCCTTTCTGTTACAGAAAATACACTATTTAGGGTATTTAATTAGATTATTAGGAAACCGGGTTCAGTTTACAGGTCCAAAGCGCGTTAGACTTTACATAATACAGCGGCGCAAATGTGGTGAAGTAATGAGTGAGAATGTTGAATTTCTGCGGGTAGTGCCAGGAAGCGCTTTCATTGAAGAAAGCAGCCATTAAAAAAAAAAAATCCCCTGCTAACTGGTCTCTGACCGCTTTTAGATCCCGGTCCTGTTCCAAAACACCAGTTTAATTTTGCTAAGTTTCGTCTGCAGAAAGTCAGCAGGTTCTGCTAGAAGCTGTTGGCGCCCTTTGGGTGGCTCTGAGGTTTCAAAGCAGCAAAATGTCTAAAGCCGTCAGAATACGGTTCCACGAGGAAAGGAGTCGGCCTATGAAAATGGGTTGTATCCACAGCACAGGTTCTTCTCTTGTTTTACTTGAAATTGTTGTAATCTTTGTTCTAAGTATAAGAAGCTCTTTTCTTTGCTTTTTCTGCTGCATGTCTGAGAAATGTAGAGAAAAACAAACACGCTTTCAACATCTGACACATACTGAGCAACCCCCTTGGTTCATCACTCGATGGCCTCTAAGATTTACCCCAAACAAGTTTCTTGTTCTCTTTATGTCTGATTGCACAACATAGTTTGCTATGCATTGCTATTTCAGAATAGACTTTAACCATTAAAAACGTTGCTAAAATAGTAAGAGAGGAAAAACCACAGGCAGCAAATAAGGCATTCATGTTTGTTGAAATGGAAAATATCAAGTTGACCCATGACTGCAGTTTTATTTAGGAAAAAGTGCTCAATGGCATCTTAAAATCAAATTACTGACACTATTTGACAATCTTAGCAGATTATGCTTTTGGGTGTGGTGGTTTTATCTCTTACCTGCCTAAATGGGTGTATGTAATCGTGTTGAATCAACGTGCCACCGTGGCCCAGCGCCATGGTGCCTGGTTTTGATGAACCCCACCTTAAACCGTATTTTTACTTGCAGCGCAGTGTGTTTTCGAGCTGTCAGGATCTGCAGGCGGGGAGAACATACCCGAGGCCTGTTATTTACCTCGCTGCAGGAACCTGTTAGCTGACACTGGCTTTTCGAGTGCCTCTTGCCGAGCATGGCCAGAGGTGCAGCCGTGTGAAGAGCAGGCTCGCATGCGCTCCCCCTCTCATGCATGTGTGAAGTGTGTCCTGAGGCTGTGGGAGATGTGCTAAACTCATCATCTGCAAACAGGGAGGGAAAGACAGGGGACGATTGTTGTGCTGATGCGTTTCCCCCCGCAGTCGCACATTCAGGGGGCTTTTATGCTGCAATCATGACATCATCCTTACAGCTAAGATACTAAATATAAGCACACAGACTTGAACAAAAGCTCTGCAATAAATCCTAATTGTGACTCTTTGTTTTTTTGTTTGCTATAGTTGCGTTAGAGGCATGCCGGATCAGTCGACGCGAATCAACATACCACTGAAATTAGAGCGTTTCTGTGTCTGTGCTTGTGGTTTGCTTAGTATTGGAATGTATGGTTGAAATATGGCTTGTTAAAATAGGGTTAGACATGTCTCTATAGCTTTTTTTTCTCCCAAGACTATTTGTTCTTTGTTGTTCTCAACCCCTGAAGACTAGCAGTTTTATTAGGCTTTCCGTTCAGGGTAGCATGACATGGGGGGCGGCGATGCACTCAAAAACAAAAAATGTTTATATCAGTTGCACCCCAAACAGGTATTCTTTCCATGTGCAGTCAATCGGGTGTTTTACACCATTTAGGCGCTATAAGAAAAGATAGCAGTGCACAGTGGCTCACTAATGTGGCTTATTTTCGACCTTCAAGTAAGGTTACCTCTGTTTTTTTTTTTTAGAATCTGTGCCACATACAGTATGAACACCCCAAGTTAACACTCCAAAATTATGAGTTAAAGCTATAGTTGGTAATCCTGTTCAGAAACCCCTTTTGTTACACTGGGTGAAATAGTCCTTCCCTCCTGACATTAGTGTTGTGCCAGTTCATACGTGACAAAAGCTGCATCAATCCGGGACGTAACGGACTGCGTTACCCATGATGCAATGTGGTCAAAATGGCCACCAACTCATGTAGTTCATACGTGACAAAAGCTGCATCAATTCGGGACGTAACGGACTACGTTACCCATGATGCAATGTGGTCAAAATGGCCACCAACTCATGTGGTCAAAATGGCCACAAACTCCCATCACGCAACACGGCAAAATGGCCACCGATCAAGATAAGGTTGCTATGGTGATGGCTATAAAAGCCGATCACCCACGACAACCTTTCTTCTTCCCTGGCTTTAGCCAACCCGAGAAGACACACACACACAGCTGATTCCGTTGGGGTGATTCCCACGCCACGTGTTCGATTGCTCGCTGGACCGAGATTTTTCGACGCAACGGTTATTCCCTGCTTTATAACAGGAGGTCGACTTAAATAAGTACTTTTAAATTCCCTCTGATCAAAAGACTGAGAGACGCCGCATCTCCCACTGATCGAAGAGGACCCCGCTTTTGTCTGGCCAACAAAGCGACTGTTGAACCCGGAGGAAGAAACGAAGGAGCTTCTTCCCCGTCCCGCTGCAGCCTGTGGACAACTGCGCTCGTCGAAGCGCGTCCAGAAAGCCACACTCGGAGCGTTCCGGACCACCCCCGAGGCAACTCAAAGTAACGGGGTTTTCCCCCTTTCATTTCTGTCTCACCAACAGGGTGTTTAGAAGTGCCTGGGCAGGCGGTAGAACTTTGTAGGTGTTGGTTAATGCTTTTATTCCACGACGAAGTTGGAATTATTTGCTGAACATTTTCTTTGTATGTGCATGCATTTTACAATTGATTTGCTGTGTTGATTTGTGATCCATTAAGAACCCCGCCGTGGGTTGCCGCTTTATTCCTTTCTATCTTCTTCCCTGCTTCCCCCTTCTCTCTCTTTCTTTCGCTTCTTATCAGTTTAATTTCTTTGTCCGAGCTCAAGTCGCGGGCTTTGCTTTAAACTCCCAGTTAGCTGCCCCCCCCTCTCGAAGCGAGGCATTATCCTATCAGCGTAAGCGTGGTTACGTCATTAGGACCTCCCCTCATACGTCATCGTAGCAGCCATCTTGGGAGGGTCACGTGTATCTGAACTGTAGGTAGCTTAGCTGAACTAGCTTTGTGTAAGACATCAAAGCGTCCAGTGAGATTCCCGAAGCTGTTCTGTCTGTCAATGCTGATACGTGAAATGCCGGTGTTTCGAGGGCGGTGTTAAACAACTTTGAGTTAAGTTAAGATCTGCTAACCGCTCATTTTAATCCATTGTTTATTTTTGTTTTGTTCTTTATTTCCACATATATATTTTGCATGTTTTAGTTTAGTAATGAGTAAGAATTCCAAAGTTGTTTGAATCAGAGAATTACTGTAACAGGGAATTGCTTTTGGTTCAATAAAACCACAACTGCGGAATAGACATTGTTTTGTGTTCAGTCCAATTCACAGTTACATGGTTATTCAGAAATCAGAGCTAACCTCCTTTGGAGTTAACATCTGACATTAATACAGAGACAATATCATTGGATGGTGATAAGGAATAAGGATTTAAACTCTAATTGCAGTTACATTGGGGTTCTCACAGCCTGCTGGATAAACCTGGTCGGTTAACAGTCCGACCTGATCATTTATTCCAGCATAAATGAGTTCATAACAGCAAGTTAACTAATGCATTAGTGGTATAAATACTTATAAGCTTATAGCTAACATCACCACCATTTGAACTATATTTGTTATAGCGAAATTTTGAGTTGAATGATTTATTATTTAAATTATAATACCAAATTATAATTAATAATAATAATAAGCATATTCAACCAGCTTATGGCATAGCATAAATTGGCTTTTCCCGGTGTGGGCTGGAGTCTACTTATTGGCGTTCCTTTAGACTAAATCGAATAACCAGCAACTTATGAATTGAATGAACACAATCCATATTCCAGCATTTTGACTGCTCACCTTGCCAAAAGGACTATTCAGTCATAATTGATTAAGGAGGTATCATTACTAAATATATACGTGTTTGTGGTGGTTTGAGGTTGTTAACCTGAGGTTTGAATATTGATTTCTGGACTGGAAGTCAGCTAGATTGAAATACACAGCAGCCAGCGTCTGCTACTTGTCAATCAGAGTCTGTGTCGTGTTCTGCTTTGAAAAGAGAGACCCTGCCTCCATCTGGTGGCCAGGATAGGTAGTTGCAGTCACGGTTTTAAAGACAGCTTAGATCGCTCAGTGTCCCGGAGGGACAGTTTTGAAAGTCAGTTTCTTTAAACTTACCTTACGGTTACGCCCCTTTGTCTTTTTAATTTTATTTTATTCATTTTTTTTTTTCTCTTTCCTCCCTTATCCCCCTTCTGCTCATCATAAGTGGTCAAAATTGAGCTGTGATTTTGAAACTAAGGTTGCAATTTAGCGGTTTTTAACTGTCATTCTTTGCCACCTCTGAAGCTCCAAGACACTGCTATTTTCCACACATGTGTAGAGCACCTGTTCTGAAATAACTTGCATCACAAACAAAGCCACAGCTTTATCATTTAATTACTGGCCGAAAGGTTAGTGGTCCATGTCACTCAAAGTTAATATTCTCAAAGTTAAACAAGCATATTAACCGTTCCTAAAACTAAGGAGTTGTAAGTCGCAGGGTTGATTCTCCCCTGCGCAGCCTAATTAAACGCACGTATTTGAACCCACTTACTGCAGTTAAAGTGCCAGTCATAGTGCGTGTTTGCTGTTAACAGTTAAAGTGAAGCCACTTAACAGTTGTTGTTAGCAGTTGTTGTTTAGCGCTGAGCTAAATTAAAGTGTATGCGTTGTTACCTAGTGCTAAGCTAGAATACAGCGTTGTTATTTGTTGTCTGTTGTTTAGCGCTGAGCTAAACTACAGGTTGTTACCTGTTGTGTTGTTATCCATAGCTGACAAAGAATGGATAGTAGCGGTTCTTCAGTCAAAGGAGCTGAAGGTCCAAACCATTCCATTGGAATGGAGGCCCAGGATGTCATTAGCTCACTGCTTAAAATGACACCGGACGAACAAACCCGTCTGAATCAGTTTAACATAAAGGACTGTGAGAGGAGAATTCAGGAATTGGTGGAGGAGGTCCAGAGCAAGCCTAAGGGTAGATTGGTAGCAGATGTCTTGGGTGAATTAACTGCGTTATACCACCGAAGGTTAACGCTAGAGACCGATCTGCGTAACAGAGAGGCTGAGATGCGGATCGCAGCTGAGGAAAGAATCAGGGAGCTAGAACAGAGAAATGTTCAGGGCAGCTGTCATCTTACAGAGGAGCGAGAGGAGGATCGCATTAGCTTGCAGACAGAAGGATCTGAGTGTGAGAACTCCAAAGGAAAACATGGAGATCACACCTGGAGGACATTGGATGAACTGGGCCCTCAGACACCTTCTGAGCGAAGGGTAAGCGAAGGTCAGGACAGATATAGCAGTGTGATACGGAAAGAAATGCCTAAACAACTTAGGGTGGCAATCAGGACTGATCCACATGATGTAAATCATGGGAAAACACCTGCTTCCCACCTGACCCCTGACACGGTCCGCTGTGATCTTTTCCCCCCACCAGGGCGACGAGAGCACCGTTCCTGGAACACAGGTGAACCCCACTCCTCTGAACTGCGTCCACAGACAAGAGTTCATGACAGGGAGGGTCCCCCTGCGTCCCACGAACGGCCGCCGATGCCAGGTGGGTGGTCAGAACTGGAGCCTCCCTCCTATCGTGGTTACCGCAGACAGGAGTCGTCAGGAGAGGACTCAGATGGACCAGCTCCGATCCCTGAACAGGGACTGCGGATGCGTCAACTTGAGTCCCTGGCCCGAGACATAGAGCGTTTTGATCCTAGCAATACAGAATCCACCATTGATGACTATCTCAGAGAGGTAGAGCGCTGTCTGCTAGACTTATATAGCCCCTCAGCTCGAGAAAAGTTGAAGCTTATCTGGAAAACCACGTCCAGAAGTGTCCATGTTTTCATAGAAAGCCTCCCTCCAGCTACACGTGACCGTTATTCAGCTCTTTGTCAGGCTTTAAGAGAAGAATATTCTTCTGCAACTCTTGGAGCTTTTGCAATTCAGCAAAAGAGAACTGAAGCACCAAAAGAGTACTACCGTCGCTTGCGGGCTGCTTACCTTCAGGGACGAAATGCTCCCGGCTTGGAGGAAGACCACACTTTCAAATCTTTGTTCCTCCATAATCTTCATGAAAGCGTGCGTTATGAGGTTACCATGCATTGTAGAACCAAGAAACTTACCATGCAGGAAATCAGGAAATACGCGCAGGTGGCATGGGAAACACGTGTCCGGCCCAACAAAGGAGCCGATAGTGATAAAAAGGTTCTGCAGATTCGAGCCAAACCAGAAAAGAGTTTAGGTCTGGAGGGACATGAGATGCCTCCCTTCAAACCTAAAACTAGATTTGGTCCTAAGAAGCAACATGGTTTTGAGCCGCAGCAGAAGAAAGCTTCTCAGGATAGGAGAGGTCAGCATGGCAGCATGGAAGGTGAGAGGTTTCAAAAATGGCACAGGCCGGATCCAGCTCGATACGGTAAGCAAGCTGACAGGCCGGAAAGGTCGAAAAGCACACATGACCACAAAGGCTGGAACCTGTGCATAGAGGAGTCAATGAGAAAGGAGATGGAGGAGACTTTTCGCAGGTCGCTCGCCGAAACAGTGCGTCAGATCGCGCCGCAGCCGTACCAGCCACCATCCAATCCTGTCGACCCTCCAGGTAAGCCAGGCCCAAAACCCCAGCCAGCATGACTAGGCGTGGAGCAGGCTTCCCCTTCTAACAGAGTTTATCTGATTAAGGGGGGGGACCAACCGAAAATTCACCAACAACCTTCTAAGATCCCATCAACAGGTGATCAGAAAGCCCCTTTTCTAAGGTTTTTAGGTGAGCTAAACCATCATGAAAATGCGCATCGCTTATACTGCTCAACAGTTATCGGAGGATGTGTAACTGCAAATGCTCTTTTAGACACGGGTTCCGAGATCAGTCTAATGTCCTCAGATTTGTTTGATGAGGTGACCAGAGCTATGGTGTCTCTTGGGAAACCGTTCCAGGTGGAGACCTGTAACGTGGGCATCACTAGCTACACTCAGGATCAGTCATGCATCACCAAACGGGCGTGGTTAGACATCACTTTCCGTGACATGACCCTGGTGCACCCCATCTACATATGTACTTTGGACACAGAACCTTTTCTTGTGGGTCAGGACCTGTTGAACAGGTTAGCCCCACTCATTGACTGCTATCATGGTCATCTTTGGGCCCAAGTGGGGACTCCCAAGCCCCTCACTTCTGGAAGTGGACTGTCCGTCCCTATCCACCAGGTGACCTGCTCAGAAGAGCCCAAAGAACTCTTGGTACCAATTCTGCCTTCAACAGAGCCGATTTCCAAATCCTCTGACACACCCCTGCTTGAGCTGAACAATCGCTCAGTTTACCTGTTAGTGGAGAATCCAACCCACATGCCGATCCAAGTGGTGGCGAAGAAACCTCTTGGGGTGCTCATCGAAAGCTCTTTCCACGACTTTGAGTTGAGCATTCCCGTCATCGGAGACCTGCCCTTATTCTTGACTGGCAGACAGGACTCTCCAGACAACGTGTTTACCTTTCCTTCCAGCATGATCCAAATCAGGCGACATGAAGCTCGGCCTGCTGGATCCATTTGTGGTGCAACGCTTGAAGCTGAAGGAAATCTGTTGGTGTATGCGACAGCAACCGACCCAACAGAACCAGCACCAAATCAACCAGGGGACCGGGACTCAACCACTGAGCCCTGCCCTGGTTTCGAAACAGAAATTATGCAACAGCTGGGAAAAGCTGATGCACTGACCACTGAAACAGAGGAAACGGCACTTAAGGAGCTGTTTTATGAGTTTCAGCCCATTCAGCCCAAAGATTCAAACGAACTTGGGATCACACTGACACACGTCCATGACTCACCAGTAGGAGAACACAGAAGCTGCAAAGCTAATCTGACAACTCTCCCACAGGTGACGGCCTGGCCTTCAACGGCCCAGGACACCCAGGAGTATGTACAAGGCTGCTTAACCTGCAGCCAGTTACAACCCACACGGCCACTAGACCGAGCCCTGCTTCAGCAAAGGGGGGTTACATTTCCGTGGTCACATTTGCAGACTGACTGGATCGGTCCAGTCCCCAAATCGTCAAGAGGTAACAGATATCTTTTGACAATAACAGGCAGTTTCACAGAATGGGTCGAATGTCTGCCGGCACCGAATGACACCGCTGTCACCACAGCAGCCCTGCTGCTAAATCACGTTTTCAGCCGGTGGGGCCTTCCCCTGTCCATCGACTCGGACAGAGGAACGTCAAACATTATGACCGTGCTTTTCAACATGTTGGGCGTGGAAGTTAAATTCCACATCACCTACCGCCCACAGTCATCCGGACAGGTGGAGCGAATGAGCTGCACCGTGGCCAGCATGTCAAAGGAACATGCCAGTAGCCATGACGGGGACCGGGATGCAAAGCTTCCCCTGGTCCTAATGCTAGTCCGCTCTACCTCACCATGCTCCACAGGGGTGACACTTTTCCAGATGATGACAGGAAGGCAAAGGACACTTCCCCTGAATCTCATCTACCAGCCCGAAGACGTCAGTATGACAACCGTCTACACTGCACACCAGTGCGTCACTGACTTAAAAGACCGTCCCCGAACGACTTTCGCGTGGCCTCGAAAGAACCTAGAAGCCAGCGTGCAAAGTCCAGAGTACACATGGGTTCAAGCGAACCAAACTAAACCGTCCACTAAACTCTCCTCACAGGGAACGGAGCCTAACTCCGCCCCCGCCGAAGAGAACGATGCATAGCATTAAATAGGACAAGTGCATGTTCAATCAGGACACTTTAAACATGCACTAATAAAGCAAGTGTCCATACATAACTTCACGTCTATAATTTCACACTCAGCCATAACACCATGCATTGCTTTGGAAACGCTCACAGAAGTGGTAAAGAATGACATGATGTATACTCAGGTTGTTAGAGATTTAATGCAGGACCTCACTCGAGAGGTTAGCTCATCCATAAATAGCCTTGCTGAAGGACGGATTCCTCCGTACCTGGTACCAGTAGATTTGGTCGAAAAGGTTCTCAAATCTGCCTCTAGTGAAACACTGCAACCACCACAAATACACCTGGCGTACAGCCTAGGTAGTGCAATTCCGATATTTGTAAATCCTGACAACTTGGAGATAGGATTTATGCTAAACCTTCCCATCATTGAAAGAGCTAATGTGTATAGGCTTAAATCAGTATTGAATGTCGGTTTTTGGCAAGGTGAGACCCACGTACACCTACAAACTCCCTCAATATTGGCCTATCATGATGCTGACCCCAAACTTTATTTAGTCCCTAATTTGGATTTGTGTACCAAAACCAAAGACATCCACTGGGTATGCCCAAGCAACCCATTTATCAGAGATGTTACCAATTACCTGTGTGGTCTAAGGAATGAATCTCCTGAACAAAACTGTCAGGCTAGAATGACCCTTAAAGATGCAGGTGTGGAAACCAAAATTGAGCGGGCAGGTAACCGCTGGCTCGTTAGCACCCCAGAGGCAGAAGCCCTGTTATCCTACGAGCAGCATGACACAGTTACTAGACTAAAACTGCCCAACCAAACCATTTTCTGTTCCCCACCTCAAGGCGCTGTAGTCCACATTGGAAACATGGTTCTGCATCACCTTGACGTTGACAAATATGACTCAGAGATTGAAATAATAGATGTCTTTAAGGGATACAATTTCAGCATTGATGTCGGCATTGAAAGACAGCTTTTACTTGCAGGCACCCAGCTGATTAAATTCAGTCTCACTCCATCAGAGTTGAGCTCGGTCCCTCTGCTTCGCTTCCCCAGAGCTACAGAGTCGACCGACACTCACATTATGACCATTATTGTGGTTCTCCTCGTATTGGGATGGGCCATCACTACCGCAATGGCGTATGCAGCATACAAGCAGATCAAACAGTTGCAAACCAGGATTGACGCCCTCACCATTGTCGCTCCCAGGTTCGTAGCACCAGCTCCTTGAAGGCCATAAGCTGATTAGACTACGAACCGCGGTCTCTTTCCTTTCCCTTTTTCCCTCTCTCCTTTCTTTGGTTCAAAGTTCAAACCTGATGACCAATGAATGTATTGACAATGGTGATTGTGAAGTTTGCATTTCTTTTTTTTTATTACTTTATTGTTGCCTTATTAGCCAATAGAAATGACTAGCTACAGCTTAGTCCTGCCCAGGCTAGGTCACTGACCCAGGCACAATGAATGCTTTGTTTTCCTCCTCTTGGATGATGAACTGAACTGCATGAATCCCAATGGACTACTAGAAAGACTATTAGGTTGTTCCACTCATGCACAACGGATTTTCGTCACGCCAGAATGGACTTGGTTGTAGCTTTAAAGACTGTGACCAGCATCCCACTCTTCAAAGCTAAAGGGGGGTATGTTGTGCCAGTTCATACGTGACAAAAGCTGCATCAATCCGGGACGTAACGGACTGCGTTACCCATGATGCAATGTGGTCAAAATGGCCACCAACTCATGTAGTTCATACGTGACAAAAGCTGCATCAATTCGGGACGTAACGGACTACGTTACCCATGATGCAATGTGGTCAAAATGGCCACCAACTCATGTGGTCAAAATGGCCACAAACTCCCATCACGCAACACAGCAAAATGGCCGCCGATCAAGATAAGGTTGCTATGGTGATGGCTATAAAAGCCGATCACCCACGACAACCTTTCTTCTTCCCTGGCTTTAGCCAACCCGAGAAGACACACACACACAGCTGATTCCGTTGGGGTGATTCCCACGCCACGTGTTCGATTGCTCGCTGGACCGAGATTTTTCGACGCAACGGTTATTCCCTGCTTTATAACAGGAGGTCGACTTAAATAAGTACTTTTAAATTCCCTCTGATCAAAAGACTGAGAGACGCCGCATCTCCCACTGATCGAAGAGGACCCCGCTTTTGTCTGGCCAACAAAGCGACTGTTGAACCCGGAGGAAGAAACGAAGGAGCTTCTTCCCCGTCCCGCTGCAGCCTGTGGACAACTGCGCTCGTCGAAGCGCGTCCAGAAAGCCACACTCGGAGCGTTCCGGACCACCCCCGAGGCAACTCAAAGTAACGGGGTTTTCCCCCTTTCATTTCTGTCTCACCAACAGGGTGTTTAGAAGTGCCTGGGCAGGCGGTAGAACTTTGTAGGTGTTGGTTAATGCTTTTATTCCACGACGAAGTTGGAATTATTTTGCTGAACATTTTCTTTGTATGTGCATGCATTTTACAATTGATTTGCTGTGTTGATTTGTGATCCATTAAGAACCCCGCCGTGGGTTGCCGCTTTATTCCTTTCTATCTTCTTCCCTGCTTCCCCCTTCTCTCTCTTTCTTTCGCTTCTTATCAGTTTAATTTCTTTGTCCGAGCTCAAGTCGCGGGCTTTGCTTTAAACTCCCAGTTAGCTGCCCCCCCCTCTCGAAGCGAGGCATTATCCTATCAGCGTAAGCGTGGTTACGTCATTAGGACCTCCCCTCATACGTCATCGTAGCAGCCATCTTGGGAGGGTCACGTGTATCTGAACTGTAGGTAGCTTAGCTGAACTAGCTTTGTGTAAGACATCAAAGCGTCCAGTGAGATTCCCGAAGCTGTTCTGTCTGTCAATGCTGATACGTGAAATGCCGGTGTTTCGAGGGCGGTGTTAAACAACTTTGAGTTAAGTTAAGATCTGCTAACCGCTCATTTTAATCCATTGTTTATTTTTGTTTTGTTCTTTATTTCCACATATATATTTTGCATGTTTTAGTTTAGTAATGAGTAAGAATTCCAAAGTTGTTTGAATCAGAGAATTACTGTAACAGGGAATTGCTTTTGGTTCAATAAAACCACAACTGCGGAATAGACATTGTTTTGTGTTCAGTCCAATTCACAGTTACATGGTTATTCAGAAATCAGAGCTAACCTCCTTTGGAGTTAACATCTGACATTAATACAGAGACAATATCATTGGATGGTGATAAGGAATAAGGATTTAAACTCTAATTGCAGTTACATTGGGGTTCTCACAGCCTGCTGGATAAACCTGGTCGGTTAACAGTCCGACCTGATCATTTATTCCAGCATAAATGAGTTCATAACAGCAAGTTAACTAATGCATTAGTGGTATAAATACTTATAAGCTTATAGCTAACATCACCACCATTTGAACTATATTTGTTATAGCGAAATTTTGAGTTGAATGATTTATTATTTAAATTATAATACTATAATTAATAATAATAATAAGCATATTCAACCAGCTTATGGCATAGCATTAGTCAATATATTATGTATTCATAAAAAGTAGGTTAACAATGAGATCTCTGTGAGAGCTGCAGGACTGTAAAAACTCTGACCAATCACTGCCATTCGGCCTGGATCGGTCAGAGGATTGGTCCTGCCCACACTCCCCTCCGTCCCTCCATTTCTGGGGGAATCGACTTATCTCTTGGTTGTCCCACATGCCAGTCAGTCTGATGCGCACACGTAACACCAATGTGCGTGCTCGTTCCTTACTAGTTTCCGCTTGCTGGCTGCGCGTGCGCACTTCTTGCGTTTATGCATCCGGTTAGCTTAGCGGCTAGCTCCGGGTTAGCCGTTCATTGTAGCTCCGCTGCTCTCACGGCACGCTTTGAAAATGTCTGGGAGTCACAAGAAGCAAACCGTGTACAAGTTTATTAGAAGAAGAGGACGGTCTCAGTAGAAAGTAATGAAACGAGTGGATTTGGGAGATTCTTTTTTCATATGATCCCCTTGAGGAACGGAACAGCAGGTATGACCGTCTTGCGTATGCACAGTTTTTCAAGAAGGGACTTTGGCGTTTCTTACTTACTTACATTGCCAGAATAAATCGGCAACTCTACCTTTGAGTTGTCAAAAATAATCAATGTTGTTTTTATTTTATGTTACTAAAAAGTCCCGCCCATTCAGACCAGTTATTGATAGAGGAATCTTTTCTGTCAGAGTGCCTCTCCTTCAGCTCCTTTAGCCCACACTAGTGTATAGAAACCATGTGCCTGCCTGCACTGTGGGATATCCCTCTCAGATTACTCCCTTCGCCCAACCCCTTTCCCTCCCCCCCCCTGCTCCTCTCCTCCACCCCCTACAGATTCCCGACTCAGTCCATGTGCTTCAAATAGAGTGGAAATCTGAACATCCCACCCATTATACGTGCAAACACACATACTCATTCCTGTTGTGCAGTGGCCCAGTTAGTACAGGGGTTACAGTGTGGTGGGTGGGTTATTTCCATTACAGATGACACACTTTGCAGGTACGTTACATCTATTTGAAGAAAGTGGAACTTGGTTTTTGTCTAAACCTGTCCTGAGAGCTGAAGAGGTTCTTCTCAAGAAAAAAAAGTCCCTGGTGTCAGGATGGTGGAGATTTCCACAAAGAGAAGAATAAAGAGTCAGGAGGGGGATGAGGCTTGGCACTACGACCCCTCCCATCAATCACTTCATCACATTTGTGGCATAGCTGTTTGACACAAGCATGTTCTTGTGACCCTCATCACTCTTTTTTTTTTTTTTTTGTTCTTTACTCGGAATCTCTTCTCTCGCTCGCTGCCATTCTGTGCGATTTCTTTCAGTGTTGCGTGTTAAAGGTTGCAGCCCATGACACATCGCCACATACACACAGGCATTGTCCGTGTGCAAAGGTTGCAGTGGGAGGCAGCAGGCTAAGTGACGAGAGTTTGAGAGGAGCTCTTGTTGTGTGCTGGTGGTGTTCCCCATCAGGAATGCGGTGGAGAGTGTCTCCCGTTCTGGAACGGTAGATTCCATAGCATGAACGTAGAGCATTAGCAATTATCGTGATGTGGTTGCTTGCTGAATTTATGGTACTCTTATATTTAAAAAAAAAACAGCATAAAGCTGTTTATTTTGCCACATGTATGTTTCAAGTAGCTTTGAGTTTATTTCAAACTGGTGCATCAAACACATAAGCGTAACCTTCTTTGCACATCATCACTGCATATTTTACAAGTTAACACTGTCATTGCCTGGTTTTCTAATATCGAATATGAAATTCAAATCAGTTAAACTATTGGTAGAACACACTGTCATACAAATGATTTCAACACAAAGTGCTTTGTAATTGTTAAAAACACACATACGAAAAAAATAACCTCACTTTAAATTTTGAAAGTAAGTTAATTAGGAACAAAAAACCCACAAATCAAACAATTGTCGAGGATGTTGAACTGAGGAAGTAAAGTCGTAGTATTTAAAAACACAGGAAATAAACTGGGTATCTTCCTAAAACACTAACCATAACTAAAGATATATGCAAAAAAAACCAAATATAATCTAGATTAATGTTAGTGTATATAATAATGTGGGAATAATTTTAGGCCTAACTGTAAATCTAGATGAAATGGCAACTCGTGGATACACAACCAGAGTACAAATTAACTCGCCACTGTCCAATAAAAGTAAAAATAAACACATTTAAAATAAAAAAATGACTGGTAGTGCTAGTTTTGCATAGAAAAACAGCTATTGTACCTCCACACATCATGTTAACACTTACTGCCCATTGTTTTCAGCCTCCCTTTAGCTACTGAAAGCAGCCAGGAAGCGTTTACAACGTGCGAGTCAGGTCCCTGGCTGTATCCCTCTCCATTGTGTCACGCTCTGCTGTAGATCACAATGATGGCCACTGTGCCCTGAATGAAACACATTGCTGACATTGCTTACATTCTGCATGGTCCGTATGCATCCAGCACAGCTGTCCTCGGCGCAGCTTCGCCAGCACTTTGAATAAATGAATAATTTTGTTGCTTTTCTGGAGGAAAAACAGCAGAATGTGTCTGATTTCTAACAAGAGGAGGGAGTGGGGGGATTCTTGGATTTCTTTGAAAGTATAAGGAAAGTGAGCTCCCCTGTTTAGAGAGAGAAAGAGAGAGAGAGATAGAAAGAGAGGAGTGTTCACTTGATGTCTGGGAGCCAGAGAGTCAGAACAGCAGGACTGTGAAAGATCAAACAGGCTTCCTCTGCGGATAAGAAAGATAGCCTGGCGGGGAGGGAGAGAAAACACGAGTTGGGAAGGGATAAAGGAAAGCGGGGAGATGGCTCTCAGCAGCCTTTCAAGCGGAGGATGGCTGCAAGGCAGCGAACAACAATACCAACCGACTTACTGTAGCTGATGTGTTTGTTTACCGAGCCAAGTTCGGAACAGGTGCAAACCACATGGCTCGTCCTCCGGTCGGCTCTTACCTTTCACCTCTTCGGGGCGCAGACTTTCCCTGATTCTGCTCAGGGCTCTCAGGCTTGGCTTCACGTGGCACGGTCGCTGTGTGTTTTCTTGACAGCTCTGCACACGAGAGAAGCACCGTGGTCACGAGATTAAACCGTGTAAGGGAGTTTCATCTTCCTGAACGAAAAATCAAAGGCGCCATCAATAATTTAGCCACAGATTGCCAAGTACTCTGGGCTCTTTTTGTAAAATCTCTCTGTGTTCCTGGGTGTTTATTCTCCTCTTATGCCCCCGTTTTGTTGCCTGTTACTTTTTCCCAGACATGTTTCCCACTAAAGTGAATGATCTACCAAACCAGCAGTTTTTCTTACGTTCCTCGGCGTCTGCGTTTCCCTCTTTCCTCCCTCGTACGCTGTTTTCAAATCAGCCATATTGTTGTTTTTGGTTTTATTTTTCCTCCCCCTCCCCACTTTGTTCTCGAGGAGCCGAAGAAGAGCCTTCAGAGAGGATGGGGAAGGAAAAGGTGTGTCCACCCACACCGTTGTGCTCCATTGTGTTGCTCTTATTCCGTCATGTCCTCTCTCTCTGACCGACGCACGTTTACCATCGCGCGTTAAATGGGAGGCATACCACGTGGAGCCGTCGACGCCTTGTCCCCACTATTTTCCACATAGAGCGTATTCTCTTGGTATCAGGGCTGCCTGTTCCTGAGCACAGATAGCTTTGTTTAAGGCTATCTGCGTGCCGGAATGGACAGCCCTGATACAAGAAGAATACTGTCTCCAGTGTCTGGTCAGTGAGCTGCATGTGTTTAAAGCTCACTGACCAGGCAGTGAAGTTAGTATGTGTCAAAGGTCAGGAAGCCTGAGATGATAGACCTACAAATGTACAGAGGGATTGTACGAGTAGATTGCAAGTGTAAGGGAGATTCAGTAGGGAGGTAGGGCAAAATTTTGGCAACCTTTGGCAAAATTAGGCGAGAAGTTGGCCGGTGAGCATAAAGATTTTTCGCTTGAGCTGCTCATTGGAAATTTAAAAAAAAATCCCATTTTCTTCCCCCATCAGTGAACATACCATGCCCTAGTGCTAACAGGTCATGCTAACAGCAACATGCTTCGGTGCTGCAGCAGTCACTGAGTGAAGCAGACTCCGAGTTTACAGTGTTCAGTATCAGTGAGGTGTTATTAAAAAAAATAAGAGGATTGTGAAGCAACAGGAAGCTTCATTTTCTGTGGAGTCATGTAAACAGGAGGTAAGACGAACATATTACAGCAAAGAACCTCTGAATTTTTCCCTTTAAGCTGAATGCTCTGCCGTGGGACATGCTGTGTTAAAAAAAAAACCTTTGGGAAAGACTTGGACTTAGGGTAAGGTTCTACACCAAGGGAATCAAACTCCAGTGCTTGGGTGCTGTTGTCCATTACTTTTAAAATGTGTTCCTGATCTTTATAAAGTTCTCAGTTACCTCTTTGGCATGCAGCCAGGCTCTACAGAGTCCTGTTAATGTAAATCTAAAGTATTTGATTAAGGTGTGTTGAAGCAGAGACTCTGAAAGGTTCTAGGACACTGGTCCCAAGGACTGGAGTTCAAGACCCCTGGTCTACATTCTCTGGGGCAAAGGTTCCCAAAAACAGTCTGAGATCCACTAGAAATACTACTATTTATTTATATTTTTGGGCTTTTTCGCAGCTCTAGTGGCTCTCTTTTTTATGAAAGTAGGCTGACAGGAAGGGGGTGGAAGAGGGAGAGAGACATGCAGCAAAGGACCGTGGGTCGGAGTCGAACCCAGGTTGACCGTGTCGAGGACTAAGGCCTTTGTATATGGGTCGCGCTACCCGCTGCGCCACAAGCGTGCCCAAAAATACTACTATTTATGATAAAAAGGTTGGTAAACTATGTTTTTGCTATAAAAATCATAAAACATCTGTGTTGGATCGGCAACCTATCCAGTGTGTACCTCACTACTCACTCAGTGAATGGAGATAAGCAGCACCCACCAGCTTCTGGATAAACATACAGTAATTGCAAACAGAGGAAAAAGCAGTTTTGTGTCACTTGAGACTGGTGGTCTCAGAGATACTTACAAACATCCTATTATTACTGCAGCCTACAGGTAGTTAGAAGGTCCTGGTTGCATTTATTTGCAGCAAAAATTATGTACATAGTTTATAAATAGAATCTGTTGATATCTTTGTTGTCAGGTCCAGAAATGAGAAACTGTCCACAAAATGATGACCCGTGCATCTTTTTTGTGTGCAATATTTTGCTAAATTATAAAGTCAATTTACAGGATTGTTGCAGGTGCTAGAGCTCCTTGAAAGTGTTTGACATTGAACGTGCTGTTTTCAAGATTTGAATAGTTCTTTAGTTTTGGACAAAGTGATTAATATTACTTAAAAACATAATATAATTTTAATGCATTACTATCCAGATCTGCCAGCTTGTTCATCTTATGTATTCTTACACTGACAAAGCACACTGTTTAAATTTTACAGATAAAATATTAGGCTTGCAGACATTTTATTTGAATATATTTGAATTTATACTTTTAAGTAGAACAACTAACAGTGGAACAACTTTTAGAAGAATACAAACAGAGTTTTAAAATGTTAAATATGAACTAAATTCAAATGTTAGGACCGTTTTACTCAAACTAGTTGAGTGAATTATTCCAATTGGTTTGTTTCTAAAAATTCCGGTTTATGCTGACTTAACCCTAACGCCCAGCAGGTAACATTTCAAAGTACATCCTTTAAAGTGCTTGAATGTTGACCAATGCAAAGATGAAATAACCACAAATTAACCATCTTGATTTTGCAGCTACTGTAATTATAGTTTATGTAGCTTTAGTTTGTGTCATCTAGATTTTTGGGGCTTTGGAAATATATTAGCTTTTTTCATTTGGACTTAAAGAGCCTTTTGAGCTCAGGATGTTTCCTAACTCAACAAGCCCGCCTTCAACCTAATGGCAGCAATTTATCAGTGGAGCGTGTGAGTGAGCATGCTGGTTCGGGTTTTGGAGAAGAAGAAAAACAGTCATCTCCATGTTATATAAAACATTACTGAGCGTGATCAGATCCCCCAAAAACACCACTGTGCAGCAGGTAGTACTTCTTTAAGTGGACATTTTTGCAACTCTAAACGATAAATCACAGATAATGAAACCGCATGTGTACATTTATGTCTTTTAAACATCCGCATGGTGGTAAATTAGTCCATTAGGCTCATAAAGGCATAGCTTATTCAGCTGGGACATAGGACCTGCTCTCCAGATGTGCGGAAAGTTGCCGTGTCTCCATGAGGGAATCGGGCTGCAGAAGGACTAAGGCTGCTGATCTACCATCAGATGAATGCAGTGAGCATCAGGCTGGAATGTTGAAGTTGAGCTGCGAGTGATAGTTCAAGGGAAGACAAAGTGAGGTAGAAAATGTGATACACAGCAGAGCATACATGGGTTTGTGCAGCGCAAGCACTGTGGTTACTGTGCGTCTGGACATCCTCAGGCTGCCTATAGGTGAGCTGGAAGGGGTTTGCAAACCTCTCGTCTAGCTATGAGTTCCCACACAGAGATTTATAGAAGGTCACAGTCGTTTAACAGGTGGTTTTGCTCTACTTCAAGGATTCTTAGACTTCACGTTCAAAGGGCAAAATCTGATTTCTTTACACGGTCAAACGTTTAGAAGAACGAGTGTTGAGCAAATATGCCAAAACATAAGGCAGTGGCGGATTTTGATATGGGCAGTTACCCAGGGCGCTATTAGAAAGGGAGGCGCAGTAACATCAGATACTAAGATGTGAGATATGTCACAATGTGCGTCAAGCTAATAACAGCTAGCTTGTTGGCTATTTAGGCCGGAAGCTTTTCTGACCATTTTATGTCGTTCTCAAACATCGACGCATTTAAAATAAACAAACAACGCTTAGTCTGGGGGGGGTGGTCTGAGTTAGGCTAATAATACAAACTAAGCTTCAGCAATTCAATGGCAATATCAAACACATTTAACATTGTAATGTGGTTACCTCTAATCACGTAAATCTTTAGAAAAGTTGCTGTTCTGCTCCATAAACCAAGCTCCATGCCTTGAAAGCTGTAAGGCCCAATAACTCGCGTTATAAGTAAGTAATTTCCCCCTGGCATCATTAAAGTATGTCTGAATCTGAATCTGAATTATCGCAGTATTGGCTCAGCCTCAGCTAAGGGTCTAAATCGACTCTCGGTTCGATGCGCTCCAAGTCAGGTCTCATGGAGATCTGTTCTGCTCTAGCTTACCATAAAAACATATAGAGAATAGCTTTGCAAGCTCACCACCGCCCCAGTTTACTGTGTTGCAGGGACACTAACCCCAGATTCCTTCCTTTTTAGTAGCAGCTTTTTTGTAAATTTCCTACTCTCGGTTGTTAAAACGTTAAAACCAATCTACTTGTCCTTCTTCAGACTTCAAAGATCTAAAAAGTATCAGATGTGCTAAACAGTAAAGTCATCGATGTACTGGATGCTGATTTTGAAAATCATCTAGCTCTAAATGCATTTAAGCCGTTGTATTAGTTTCGCTTAAGCTTGAATATATCTATGAGAGCTCACGAAGGCAATATTGGGTAATTGCTTTCTTCTCACATCACTGCATGTAGTGTCATCTTATGAGAAGTGTGTGCTACGGGCAGGGGGACAATGATTAGTGTAATCTGTTCACTGTCATATTAAGCCCGTTGAAAACCAATGAACTGTCTATAATCTTATTTCCCGCCTTTTTACTGTGTCCAGAAGCCTAAAATATCTGTTAACGAGCCGAGCATTTTCCATTGAGAAATCAGAACAGAAACAGGCTTTTTAACCTGAGAGTTTATGTTAAACTGAACTATCTACTCATTTCCCCTTTTACTGCAGTCGTCTGTCGATATCACATGATAACCTTTCGCCACGACGGCTAGTGGTCAAACAATATCCCCATCCGCCAATTTTCAACAAAGGCCCGCACATTTTCTTGTTTATTTCCTGTTTATTCATCACCGCATCTGCTGTGACATGCTGTTTCACTTCTTTAAACATTCGCTTTCTGCGCGGATTGGTGCGATCGCCACTTTCGGTTACGACGGCGGCTAATTTGTTTGTTTTGTTGTCATATTGAATGAGCAGTAGAGACCAGAGCAGCAAGCTTTTATTTGAAATAAATTATCCACAAACTCAATCAGCTGGACACGTCTGCCTCGTTTGGCTTCATTGACGACTGTGTAATGTAAATCACTTGATGCAAAGCTCATCTGACAACTATATATATGTTTTTTTTGCTTGTGCTGTTTAAGAATTATTTAAAGAAAATTAGTTGACCCTGATTAGAAAATTGACCCAGATAATGTGTGTAATTTAAAATGCACCATCTGGAAGAAGGAATCAAAAAGAAGTGATCGCCTCTCCACTTTCTGAGCCGCAGGAGAGCAACGCTACTTTGTTGGGATTAAAGCAGCCAAATGTAAAACCGGCCATCTTTGCATTTTATTTCTGGATAGAACCGTTTACCCAAAGCTTTTTAAAAAAAGGGACTCATTTTGCGAACATTTTTGATATCTTCTACGATTTCTGGACATTTCATTAGATCGTCTCAAAACCGGTTCTTCACTCAGCTGAGCGACAACTTCTAAGACTCAAAACAAACTCAATAAAGTGGTGTAGATTTGCACGTGCCTCCCACTACAGTTTGTATTACGTCCTCTTTAAAGCCTTCCCTGCTCCTACTGAAAAACGTTAAATGCAGACCCAAATGGAAACGATGTGACTTCAAGGTGGAATCGCTGATGCTATCTGCTGGTATTGACCGTCGTTCGGGATCTCACCCTTTATTTGATGTAACATATCCCTTTGCTCGCTTCTCCCACTGATGTTCAGATAAGAATCCGTAGCCATCATCAAATATGTGTCACTGCCCAGCCTCTGTTCTCACTTTATCCTCTGTTTCCATCTTTTTCTATTTTCCGACCGTCGTTTGCTGCAAGCAGCTGAAACCTCATGGAATGTTGTGATAAGAATCTGCTGTCTAACGACGTACATACCAGTCACGTAGGCATGGCTGCCATCATTTCTGCCTTTCTGTGTGACTTTCATGTGTTTGTTTACAGTTTACTGCTTGACGCTGGCGTTCTTAGACTGCTGTCTGGCGATGCCGTTCCAAACTGTGCTCATCTTTAGATCACCGAGTCTAGTTGCGCCCTGGCAATAAAATGCGTCCTGACTGATTGTGTCACGCTGAATCGCACCAAGAATGATTGTCTGCAGGTCACTTTCTGAAGTGGCCTCAGCACTTGTATGTGCACTAGTGTGGCAGTCTGACCCCAGTCTGCCCTGGGAAACAATGAAGAACCACCTGACCACTGAAGTGACGCCACTCGGCTCGTGCATTAGTATTACGTAACTCTAAAGACAATATTTTTAAGTTAAAAAGTCTACTTGTTGCACGTCTCTTTAATGTCAAACAATGTTTTGTTGCAAGTCAGGATTATATTGATAACTAGATGCCAGGATGCTTAATAGGTGAGGGATTTCCTCTGTAATTTGCATTTATTTTAGATTTTTTTAGATTAAACCCACATTTAAAAAACGTCATACAAAGCAAAAAATATCTGCATAGGTGGAGGTCACTTTTACGCGGTGCTGTTCATAAACTGATAAAAGTTTGCAAGCACCTTGTCTAACTACTACCATGCTGTTTTATGGGTTAAAGTCTTTAGTGCTTGTGCGCTGAAGCAAAGCTTTCTGAAGTCACAGTATTTGTTCTCCCTTTCCTCTCTTATAGGACATCTGTTAAACTACACAATTAAACATTTAAAGAGTTTGCGTTAGGGCTAAACAATACCAGGAAAACATGCAAATGCAATTTATTATGGTGAATGTTATGGTATGACCTGAAATAAATGCACACTTTTTAGCAAGCGGTTTTAGGGTGTGTTCACATCAGCCACATTTAATCCGGTTTAATCAGACCACAGTTTGTTTCCCCCATTGGTCTGTTTTTGTTTTGTTTTTTGGGGGTTTTTTGTACAGTTGTAAACACTCAAGCGAACCCTGGTTCTGACCAAACAACCATACCAAGACCCGCTTTTTGAGGTTGTGTCGGTCCGCTTCATTTGGTACGGTGTCATTCTGGTTTGAGTACGAAACGTCCCTGAACTGAACCAACTACAGAGAACATACGTCTCTTTGGACTTAAGCCACCGTAGCGTCAACCTAGTAGTTAAATTGTACCTTCCGGCGTCTGTTGCTGCTGCCAGTGTGCCATGGGACTGACAGAGAGTCGCATCCTAAAATTGGCCCTCCAGGAATGGAGTTTAAACACCGGGGTTGTAGGGGGACCATTATGGACTCATTGGTGATGGCCAAAAAGATTCTAAAGAAAATATGAAAACAAACTGAGACCGAGTGACTAACATTTAACAGGTGTCCAATTCAGGAAAAACAGGAGTGTTAACGCACCCATAGATTGGAATCATGACAACTATTAATCTTATAATGAAGATGGGGTCGGACCCTGACCCAGCCAATGGTGGGTCTGCACATCAAATCCGTCCACAGGCACCCACCGGTATACGAGAGCAGTTATGGGTGATTTATCTGATGCCTGGTTGATCGACCGTGCACAGTCTAAGACTGTCAAGGCTGATTTAACTTAACTACACACCCCACCAGACAGAGCTTACAGCCAACACACATACACTCAGTGGGCTTCTTCACATGCTTGTGTTGTGGATTAGCCAAATCCACCGACTGGTTGTTAAGCTGATTAAGGGGGTTGTTATGCACTGGCCATTCTGAAACACTGGTGAGAGCTTGAATACTAGTAAGTGTGCAGACATACACTCATGGAGTGGGACAGCTCAGCTTTATGTTTCGTCCCTTGTTGGCCCAGGTGGGTGTTTTTTTTTTTTTTTTTTGTCTGTGTTTGATGGAGTTTGTCAGAAATCTGTCAGTACCTCCTTGGACAGATGGCATAGATCACTAGCGGTCATGGTTTGCATCCCTGCAGCAAACCCGATGTGCATCTACGTGTGTGTGTGAGAGAGAGAGAGACAGAGCAAGAGAGCAAATGAGTTGAAGGAACGAGCGACAGAGATGAAGCCTGTTGGAGCAGACGGAGGCACAGATGGCCACGTCCAGCAGAGACAGGAAATAGAGGTGACACCAGGTGGACGGTATCCTCGAGGATGAACGGCATGCATGAGGACTCAGTTAGCCTAAAGGCTACTAATTCGTCTTATTCGACATGACTGGAGAGCAATCTTTGGAGGTAATAAGGGTTAAACAGGGATCCTGCACTTTTACTTGCAATAAATCTAGATTCTGTAAAGCACTGACTGCAAACATTGCAATTTTAGTTTATTGTTTGCCATTTTAACCCGAACTCCGTTTAAAGTCTGCAGGTCCAGTTCAACCTGAATTTGAAGTTTGCCTGAAAGGTTTTGAAATTTCCTTGAAACCAAAACACTGCTGGGTAATGTGTTAAAATGAAGGAGAATTGTGGCAAAATCAGGGATAAAGGATCTTGTATAAATATAAATCAATTATATAAATATGCAATATTGCTTTGTGATCCTTTAGAAAACTAAAAATGGATATCAAATCCACTAAAAATGGATCAAATCCATAAATGTCATAAGCATTCACACCTGGAAAATGGTAGAAGAAAATTTGCCAAGTTTCCACCGTGTTTCCAGACTGTTTATGAATCTCGTTTATCAAAACACAAACCAAGGTGGTATTTCTAATAAATGTGACACTATTACTTGCAAACGTCCTCTAATTTGATATTGGTTTGATGAAAACTCTTCACTGCTCGTTCCTGCAGCATCCAGACAGTCCCCTCCCCCGGTGCGTTTTTAAGACTGGGTTAGTAGAGCAGCCAGCGGTTGTAAAAAAAAAAAAGAAAAAAAAAGAGCTAGTTAACTTTTGATAAGCAGTTTTTCATTATGCATGAAACCCCTAGACCACCCCCTTAAGTCACACACCCTGCAATCCCTCTGCCACCATGCGAGATGGAGTCGGCGCACGCAAGAGCTGATGAGAGCTGCTGGTGTCGGCAGACGTAAAGGGCGTCTGAGAGAGACAAGGGGGTGCTTCTAGAAAGACTTTAAGAGGTAATGGTGTGTTAGAGGAGAAACGAGTTGTTCATTTTTCAGTGCTCAGTCAGATATCGTATTGTTTCAGGTGTTTTATAGCCGTCAGTGTCACGTCATTTCGCAGAAGAAACGCTTTCTTCCCCCAGGCTGTCAATCTGATCAGCCCTTGTAAAGTCACACTACTCAGATTGATAACATGCTTGTTTGCACCAATTCAGCCATGTCTTCCTCTTTTGGTATATTCATGTGTATATTTATATTTACAAGGAAAATATTGTTTTAAAATGTCTTCAATGCAAGCAAAGTGGCAGCAAAGTCCTTGTATGAAGCAACTTGGTGATTGCATTGATTCTGAAACCAGGCAGAGACATAGATCCTTTCTGACAAAAGGGACAGTTCAGATTTTGTCTTAAAGTTGTCAGTTAAGAAAGTTGGGTTATTTTGGAGTGTTTATGAATAGTTAGTATCTTACCCGCTCTAGTTAAAACTACGAATGCCGTCACACCAAACAGACGATGACTGGTGGGACCAGAGCTGATTTGTGCCATCTTGCAGCAACTCTATTCTTTCACAGCAATTAATTGGTGAATAGAAAAAAAAAAAAAAAAAAACAATCAGCTCATGAGATGAGACGACACAAGATGCTGGATTCACAAGAACGAGACAGGGGGTGATTTTTATTTGCATTTTTAAGAAAACCAAGAATTCATGTTTTTTATAACATAACACTTTCGCAAATCCTTACTAATTCTTGGCAACAAAGTTATCAGTATAGAGCAAATAAGTCCAGTTTTGTTATGTCTAAGTACTGCAGTTTCCAGGCAGGACCCCAACCAGTGTGGTCCTAATGCTCCTTCATACAATGATCTAGTTTGTTTGATTAGTTGAAGTTTTTAGGACTTTGAGCTAAAACCAATTAAATAAAGTCAGGGGTAATCAAAGCAGAGAAATAATCCAATGCATGCAATGTATGCAATCCATGCATACATCTCTGTTGTGTTCACAGGCCAAAAAAATTATTGGATTGTTGTTTTTTGTTTTTTTACTCTGAGAACCGGATTCAAACTTCAACATCATTAGCCGGCTACAGTTACAGCAAATGTACCCCCTGTCTGTCATTCTGTTATATTTTTTATATGTTTTTCTGATAGGTAAAAAACCCCACCCTTGAGCGATTTAGACAAATGTTTCTTCATAATCTCGAAGCTTCTTCCTCTGCAGCAGAGTAAGCCGGCCCCCATAACCAGATTAATTACCAATAATGTTCCATATGACGTCTTACAAAGCTGTTCTGAGAACGACCCGGACCGGAAAGTGTCAAATGCAAAAGTAATACAATGTAAAAAAAATAAATAAATCAGGTTTGACGTACTTTAAGTGAACGCATTTGTTATTGATTTTTAAGGGGCTTTGCTGTCTGTTGGATAGTTACTAGAGATGAAATGGGATGAGAATCGGTCTGTCATCACAGTTATTGTTTGCATGTGTGACACGGTCAGCAGTAGTTTTCAAATTGAACCGGTTTTGTCCCCATTTGTCTTTGCCTGGTGCCTTTTTCTCTGGAGCTGTGGATAAAATCCAGCCCAGTAAAGGGTTAATGAATTCCTGAACTGGATGGGGTGTGAAGTTGTGCAGAGGAATTTACCCCCGCTGAGGACTAACCCTCACTGTAACTCCCCACCTCCTCCTCTCACACGGAGGATCTGTTGGTCAAAACCATGCTGGAAACACTCTCGGCTTTCTTAGTTTAATTGACTTCATCTCAGCCTATTGTGGTATTCTGCCACCTGTGTTGCCTAAATTAGCTGTACTCTTATATGTAGGTTGTTGATGCCAAAAATTCAGCTTTCTGGACAGATAAGAAAACAAAGAAGGGGAAACTGGATCTGAAACTTTGTTGCATTTTACCTCCAGCATCTTACATTTTCTTCTCCATAACCCTTTCCCTCCCAAACGTTCCCCTCTAAGATTAAAATTCATCTGTCTGTGAGATTTTTGATAGCTAACGAGGCTGATTTTTATGCCCATATATATAATCAAACATACCTTATCAAGGCTAAACTAAAAAAAATGGAAATTCCTCTAACATCTGTCGTAACTTTAAAATAAAAAGAAAGTGCTCAAGGTTGATGACATTGTCCAAAGTGGTGTTATTCTACTGAACCTTGGTGCCATACCTTTTAAAGAAATCTAACCTTTCTTAAAATTAGCCCACTTTCTCAAGACAAGTGTGAAAACGACAAGAGGAAATATCTCCAGAAGCTATTAACGCTTCCCTGTCTATTTTCTGCTTTTTTTTCACCGTTTTATTGCTTCTGCTCAGGTGTGTACAACTGTTTTGTGAGCACTACAAGGAGCTGAAAACATAAAATGGGTCAGGCTAAGCCGTTAAAAAAAAAAAAGCTGTAGGACAAGCGAGTGGTCAAACCGTGAGAAAAGCTGAACAGATGCTGTACGGAGTCTCGGATTAACAAAGACGGCAGTCCCTTTCTTGTGGAGATCTTTGAAAAATTTCGTTGCCTCATCTATTTCTTGATGCGTTTTTCCAGTGGGTACAACTGTTTCCTTGCGTCATGTTTGTTTGTTTGGTTTGATGCATCCCTAAAAGCCCTAAAAGCATTCTTCAGCTGTCTGTTCTCCATTAGGAGCTTGGGTCAAAAGTCCTAAAATAACAGAGAGAAGTCTAACTTTTCCATCCTAAAACCTTGTGTTCTTTACTTATTGATGGCACAGCTCACAGTGATTTTTCCTCTCTCTCTCTCTCTCTCTCTCTCTCTCTCTCTCTCTCCCTCTCTCCCTCTCTCTCTGTTTCTTTCCCTCCCCTGTCGATCCCCTCCGCTGCACGGCACGTTTTGCGCAGTGGTTTGGCTTCAGCTGGCTTTTCCATGTCTTCCAGTCGCTAAGCTTGTTAACTTGCATCCATGAGACGACACTACTTTTCCTTATGCTCCCCATGTGTGAGAAAGGAAATGCCAGCATAAGTTTAACGTGTATATATATGTGTGTGTGTGTGTGTGTGTGTGTGTTTGTTTTTAGAGGAAACATCCTGGCCCAAGGAAAAGACTTTGGTTGGAATCTTTCCATTCCTGCAATAGTTTTCCCTCCATCTTACTGTACTGTAACCCTATCTTTTCCTCTTCTCCCTCCTTACTTGCCGTGTGTGTGTGTGCGTGTGTGTGTGTGTGTGTCTGTGTATGTGTGTGTGTGTGTGTGTGTGTGTTTGCCTGTGGTGTGCACTCAAGCAGAGATGTCTGGAACCAATAGATTGCACCTTGATGCAGAGTCATATTAGAAAACACTACTTGCAACCCGAGGCTTTGGCACCTACCTATTTAAATCTTTTGAAAGGAGAAAAAAAACAAAAAACAACAACCTGCAGACACGAGCGCTCGCACGTTCATCCCAGTTCAACCTGCAGACCCCTGACCCAGTTTCCTCCTTCAGTCTGGTTTCACGTTATATTGCTGAACTCCTTTGCTGTCTGTTTTTCAAGAATTTAAAACTTAAGATGTTCCATGTTTAGCTTTAGCTGTATTGAGCTGGGGGCAAAGTTTTCAACTGCTAGATCAGGGGTCCGAAACCTGCAGTTCCAGAGCCACCAGTGGTTTACCTAATATTATTACACATTTAAATATTGCCATTTTATTGTTTTTTTTATTTTTTTGTTCTGTGCCCCTGTGAAAAAACACTGGCCCCACCTTGGCCCCACTGGTAAATTTGGTCTAGAACCGCCACTGCTCCCATGTTTTATTTTTTTTGTTTTTGTGGAGGGGGATTTATTTAGAGGAGCTCACCTCAGTCGATCCTGTTCACTCTACATACACACGTACACTTCCTGTAGTTGTTTTAGCGTATGCCCCCCCGCTCTGCTGTGTGCTCCCTGCTGGCACTAAACCGGTCCGGCCGACTTCCTGTCCCTCTGTCCTCTCTTCCTGCATGCACGGGGATGAATGGACATATTATTCACACTGACGCAGTGCCCGCCCTCTTACTCACCCTTTACACTACTTTGTGTTTCTTTCTTCTTCTCCTCTCTGGTTCTTTCATTCTTTTGGGAACAATAGCATGAGCTCACTGTGGTACAACTGAACCACCCCCCCCCTCCCCCCTCCTCCTCTTATGCTTTGCACAGCTCTGTAGTCTATGCTGCAGTATCAGCCCCCGGAGCAACAAAGACCAGGCCTTGCTGCATAAACACGCTGGGTATGCGTGCTAGAAATCGCTAAACCACAAAAGAAAGCGAGAAGAATGGCCAATGTTCTACCAGGCTTGTTGCTGCACCACCTGGTCGGGCGTCTCTGATATTATATCACGGCTGTCAGGGTTTATGTACACTTACACTCAGAGTTGACAGCGCCTTTGTAGAGTTCTCCCAACATATCACAGCTTAGTAGATGATGTAGATTATTTTAGCTTGTGCTAAGAGCTTGGTACCTAAAGCAAGTGTTTGAGCAGTAAACCAGTGACGCTGTGACCCGTGGTAATCAAACTTCGCAACAATATGGCTTCAAATACTTTTAATATCTGCTGTTTAGGGTGGCAAGACAAGTTGGCTTGAAAAGGTGGAAACTGTTCAGTTAGGTTTGGCCCTTTCAGTGTATTTTTAAGAAACCAAGGGCATTGGCTTGAAGTGGGTCTCAGGTGTCAGTATAAAAGACAACTTTACTAGGTTTGCTCCACCCTGCCCTATTTGCGTATTCTGGCAATTTAAACATTTCCTGGTCTAAAAAAGCCTTAGTGGCTGAGATACTAAAGCATTGGTGGGAACATTGCGATGAAGGAATAGAACAAAAAAAGACGACGTCAGGAAAAGCTTGGTTAGCCATTTCTAATATCACCATTTAAATATTCAACAATTAAAACAGACTCAGCCCAAAGTGGCTACAGGAAGCATCTATGAGACCCTGCATGTGGGCCCATCACCTGCAGAGTGAAACTTGGGGATCAGGTGCTTTGCAAGTTGGATGGCAGGCCAGGGCGGCAGCCTTGTTGTGCTAATTCCCGGTGACATGATCTGTCTTTGGAGACATGGAATATCACCTCACTGGCGAAGAAGGAGCCAAAGCTCCGCTGCATCAATTGAGGTGGTCCGAGCATCTGATCAGAATGCCCCCTGGGCGCCTCCCCCTGGAGACTTTCCAGGCATGATGGATGGATATTCAACAGTAGCATCACAATGACATGCTTTCCTGATGCTGTGCATCCTAATAGTGTCTACTGTTGACAATTCATCTGAAATCATTACCGTTTTAATGAACTAAGCTGGAGTATATATCCCACAAATGTCTGTTGATGCATATTCAATAGGTACTTTGCTGCTATCGAGTGACGAAAGTTATTCCCAATTATAACTAATTATGCTAATTTTCATACTACTATTGCAGGTGCTATATTTCAACGAACAATCACTACTTTCATTTAGCATCAGCTGCAAAGCAAAAAGACAAAAAAGTTTTAATTGTAAATAAATGTAGGCAGTAAGGAATTCGGTTATACCCATCAAATCTCTAAAATACGTTTTACTCCGTTCGTTACCGCTGCAGATACTCCAGAGGAGAGTTGGAACAGTAGATGACAGGTGAAAATTAATAAATGAGGTTAATGTTAGGCTGTCTCATTTACCTGGCAGCTTTTTTGATAATAATTCTACACAGAAACACTAAACACAACGATGTAGTAAAATCAGCAGGTCACACCATGAAAGGACACGCAGAAGCAGAGCAGACTGGATACTGCAAAGGTGGCCATCTTCAGTCCTCAATGGTCAATGTCCTGTGAGTCTTAAATGAGCTGTTGCTGATTCAAAAGCTTGATTCCAAAAATTTTATTATCTCTTAAGCCCCTTACCAAGCTCTCCAGAAGCCTAATAATGATGCAGTCCTTTAAATCAGGTGTGTTTAAGCAATTTATAATAGGTAACATCTTACACTGTTTGAGAGAGAGAAAAAAAGTTGCTGTAAAACGAGATATTTATACTTTGAAACAAAAAAACAAAATATTTGGAGACACATTTTAGGTTGTAAGTATGTCAACTTTATTTATGTAGCACCTTTCACAGGATAAAAACCACAAAGTGCTTCACAATAAGAACAACCATAAAACAGCACAAAATAAAAAAGATAAAACAGCATTAATGCAACATCAAAGGATAAAACTAGTTAAAACTAGTTCAAAACCAGTCAGAACAAGTGGGTCTTCAACTGCTTCTTAAAAGAGTGAACAGAGTCAAGACAGAGTGAAGATAAAGGCAACGCATTCCACAGTCTGGGGGCCACAGCTTTAAAAGACGGATCCCTTCTGGTCCTGAAATTAGTTTGTGGAACCATTAACAGTCATTGGCTGGAATATGGTTGTAAAAAGTTGGTAATGTAAGCTGGAGCTTGGCCACTAAGGGCTCTAAAAGTAAAAACTAAAATTGTACCGGCAGCCAATGTAAAGAGATTAAAACTGGGGTAATGTGCTGTCTTTTTCTTGCGTTGGTCAAAAGTCTTGCTGCAGCATTCTGCACGTACTGCAGATGGCCAAGATCTTTCTTATTCAAACATATAAACAGGCTGTTACAATAGTCAAGACGAGATGGGATAAAAGCATGAATAATCACCTCTATTTCAGCCTTTGACACCAAAGTTCGAAGCTTAAACATATTTCTTAGCTGAAAGAAGCTGTTTTTGTTTAATCTGCGAGAACGACACTAGTGACATGGCAGAATCAAAAATGACACCAAGGTTTCTGAGGCTTGTTTTGACTGAGCAAGCCAATATGTCCAGAAATTGCTTAATTTCCATTATTTTGTTCTCAGTGTTTCTGTCTTGTCAGATTTAACCTGCAAGTTGCTGTCGCAAAGCAGGACAACTGAAGATTTTCATTTGGCTTGAAAGAACAATAGAGCGGAATGTCATCTGCATAGAACTGACAGGACATGGGAAACTGCCTGTTTATCTGGCCAAGATGGAAAATATATAAAAGAAAAAAGTAGGTCCCAAGACATCCGGACAGTGCCCTGCGGTACCCCACATAGCACATTGTATTTGGTGTTTTAAATTAGCAACTTGCACAGTTTAAGCTAAAGTCGTCTCTATGCGTAGTGTTAAATTAATTTTACTGTACCTGAGAGATATCTAAAAGTCCCCTTACCAAAATCAGATACAAAATGACTAGAAGTGCAAAAGTATGAAATGGTAAAGGAGAGAAATGACGGGGCAACAGTTGTTACAGAAGCCTGAATGCACAGCCGACATGCCCACATTGAATTTGCTTCTTATCCCTTATCTTAATTTTTCAAGCACTATAGTGATGCCAATGATGGCAAACATTGAATCTTCTGTCATTGTAACAACTTCCACAGGATGTTACTGAAGAGCACTTGTTGTCAGTGAATGCCAGTGTTGCATTCACTGTTCAGAGAAAGGTTGGAAATTTTTGGCCGTCCAACCAGATCGTCACCACTCAGTGCAGACTGAGCAAAAAATCATCCCTATTCCTGTCATCGGTGCATTTCAGTGGATCTCTAAAAAACATCTGGTGTAGTAATCAAGTAAGAAGAGAGACATTTGTTTTTTTCTTAAGGTAATCCTAAACCTAATAGGGAATTTCTTACAGATGGTACATATATTTTTTTCCTTTTCTCTTCAAAATTGTATCATTAGTTCCTCTCAGCACCAACTGTGCAGATAAGCCTTAAAAATAAAACCATATGATGTGCCTTACATTTCTCCCTCACTTTAGATTGTCTTACTTTAGATCTCTAACCCATAGACATGTCATTATAATAGCATTAAATTCACAGAACACTATAGCTGTCTTTTAAATCAAAAAGGGTCGGTACTGTTGGCTCGTCACTCTGTTACATTTCCTCTGCAGCCAGTTCACGCCATGCCTCAAACAGTCCTCGCATGTACTTGCCAACAGCTGCCACATCTGTGTGTGTGTGTGTGTGCTGTCCAATAACATTTCCACGTATGATGGGACCACTGGGCTGCACGATTGTCTCCTGTATGTAGGCCAGAACCAGAGCAGAATCCGGAGCGAGCGTCTCACCTGTCGGCTCTAGCCAAAGCAGCCTGGAGCTCTGGGAGCAAAATGTGCTGCAGAACTAAACCCAGCCAGAAGACGTAATGTTGCAGGAAAATGTATTTTTAGCTTTCATGTTGTACTTGCCAAATAGGGATGGATGTCACATGACTGGCTGCGCTGGGCTGCAGCATTTTTGTGTTTGTTTGTTTCCCTTTCTGGTTTATATTTCATGACGTTCTGGCCATGCATCCATCGCCGTACACAGCCACGTGCCAGTGTCTGGTTTGCTTAGGCGACCCAGACTAACAGCCTCATAGCCTCCGCCTGCCTCCGAAATAAACTGCAGTCATCATCATCATCATCATCATCATCATCATCATCCCTGGTGGTAATGCCGCTCTGTTGTGGTCTGCTGTCTCCGTCCATTTTTGTGTCTTTGGGTCGGACTTAGAAAACAAACCCAGTTTAATGGCGGATGCCAATTCCTGCTAAACCTACACAGGTTGTCAAAAAAGGAACAGATTGCTGCAGTGAATATAAAATGAAAAACTGTACTTTATGCAGCTAATGTTAACTAAGGATGATAACTAGCTGTTTTAGTTTTCGAACAAGTTAAAATATTTGTTCGCATTAGTTTATTAATCCTGGTTGAACGGGGATTAATGTGCCCAAACGGAGGCGGACAGCCTGTGGCTTCGTCGGAAAGAAGGAGGTGAGACTTTGTAAGGCATGGAGGGAAGAAAGGGAAGAGGAGAGCATCGGTAAAGTAGATTCCCAGAGCTCGATGTTAAGACCTGCTCTCATCGGCCTGGAAAATGTGACTGGACGGTCTTGTGGGGGGGTGAGCGGCGGAGGCGTCACATTCCAGTTCACATCCCACTGTGGACTGACTTAGGATGATGGCCATTACAGATGAACAAAACGGAAGCAAAGACCTGCACTGATTTTTAATACTTCTCCTTTTTTTCCTCATATTGAGAAGTCAATTTTACCTTTACTTTCTCGTGCTACAATATTACAGTTCGAAGGTCAATAGAGATGAACCCATCAGGCTTTTCTTCGTGTCGGGTTCCAGTACAGCTGGTTGGTTTTCTGCAAAAATCTGACTTGCCGATTCCTCTTTTGACAGCTTTTCTTTCTAAGAACTATAACTAACGGTGCATCCAGCTCAGGAAACTACCGTATGCTCAATTTACGGCCCAGGAGAACGAGACAAGATTTAGCAATGATTTTTGGCTGAAACTGAGAACCCACTATATATATATATATATATATATATATATATATATATATATATATATATATATATATATATATATATATATATATATATATATATATATATATATAATTATTTTTTTTATTTTTTTACATAGATCTGTTTCAAACTGGGTTGTCACTATTACTGTCTGTTACTGGATTTTCAAACATTGTTTATCAGAGTTAACGTTATCACGGGGTGAGTCATTCCATCTGAACCAAAGATACGAAGAAAAAAAAGAACAAAGAGATGACAGACGAGGGAAGCAAACCACAACATCAGTATACAATTATTTTACCTCAACTATAAACGATAAATGATACAATATTTCCTCATCCCTGAATGAAGTTACTGGATATCGCTCAGTATCTTGTTACCTCCCTAACTATAACACATGCAAACTCATCAGTGGTAACATTGTTTTGATTCCACAATTGACGCTGACTGTGAAATCAAAAATGTGAGGATTTCTCCATTTTTGGAGATGCATTTGTGTTTAATTAGCTTTCATCAGGAACTGTAAGTAAAAAAAAAAAAAAAGAAAATAGACATTTTCTATTCATTAGATGTATTAAAACTAAGACTTGATATACATCCAGACATTTTCTTTCCTCAGTAACAATTTTGCTGAAGGTTGGAGATGTACATTGATGCTTGAATGGAGTCCTGTAATTCCTCCTTTGTTTTTGTTTTTCTTGTGTTGGATTAAAAATAGGACAACTATCAAGCAACCTGCAGCTATTTTTATCATTCTGATCTGGTCTCTGTTATGTTGCGTCATCTTTTAAATACATTTTGGGACTGGTTAAAATCGGACGGGGTCGGAGCTCAAAGAGGACCAAAAAATCGGTACCCGGCAGAAAACGCCTGATCAGTGCAATCCCACGAGGAGCCGATGAAAATTAAGGTCAAGTTTGCACCATTTGAGGTGAATACATAGAGTTTAGGAGTGTTTCTGAGGCTAAAGGCATGCCCTCCATGTTTCCCTCAAGACATCCTCCAGCCGTCTCCAACACGACTGCCACATGCTTTATGTCCCCGTCGTACACTCCCTGTATATCCGAGGGTCTGTTTCCATCCGAGGCGTTGTGCGTGTGCAGTGTTGTTGTTTTGGATGGGCTAATTACAAGGCCACCATCTCGAGGTTTTATGTCACGGCTCGAAGAGGCGGGGCTCTGACTCACACACTCCCCGTCGTCGTCGTCGTCGGGCCGCGCTGCGCAACCAGCAAATTACACACAGACGCGTACATGACCAGGCTGCGAGACAATAACACATGTTGTCAAAGCAAATCGTCACACCGGGTCATTAGCACGGACACCAGCGGTGTGTAGAAATGCATTTTATCGGAGCTTTGGTCGTGCCATGGGTCTGTGGCCTTTTTTGCGCAGCAAAATAAAGGAGTGAGCAGCCTCCGGGCAAGTGGCAGGACACTTAGGTCCGTGTCTGCGGGGGGGGCGGGAGAGAGGAAGAGGGAGGTGGGAGGAGCGGCGCGGTCACAGACACTTTTTATATATTCCACTTCTCTTTGTGGTAATGAGAAACTGCACTCTCAGCTGGTAAACACAAAAGCTGCATCACTGCCGGCGTGACAGGCGGCTGGTTCCTGGGGGTCTCTGCGAGGGTTTGTGCGGAGGGGGGGGGGATACATACTGCAGCGCAGCCAGGATGGAGGCCAAAACTGTCCGATTCCTCTACAGCCAGCGTTGTAAAGGTAGGAGGAGACGCGTGCGTGTTGCTTCCCGACTCAAGAAAAAAGGGGGTCGGTGCTGCTCTGCGTTGGCAGACTGCGAAGAGAGCATAGCATTAATCTGTCAGCTGTCAGCACTGATTCAGTGCATGTGTGTCAGTGCCCTTGGTTCCCCCCCCCCCCTCCAACGTAAATGCGCGCGTTTCGCCGCGGTCGCTCCCCCTGCAGTGGGCAGCTCCCTCCGGGGAATGTTTGTGTTGCCGGTGATTGAATGTGGTTTCTGAGTGTGTCTGCGCTGAGTGCACTCTATTAATTTGAGGCCAGAGCAGCAGCAGCAGCAGCAGCAGCAGCGGTGCAGGAAGGGGAGAAGGGACGGAGGCAGGAGGAAAATGAAAAGTGATAAGCGAGGATAAATGGCTGCCTCTGGAGATGAAAGAGGATATCTGATTTGCTATCACACACACACACACAATAGCACAGTTGACTGTAAACATGATGCACACACACATACTTGGAGGTTCGTGCTTCATGAACTGCTGGATGGGAGTCTGACTCCAGCCAGGTCTCTTAGCTCCAGGTGGTTTTGATGTTGGATCCGTTGCACGGCGTTGTGTAATTCATTTTAATGATAACCTTGCTTTACCCCTTGTCATCGGTGCATCCCGGGTTGTATAGGTAATAACATGTCATTACAGAGAAAATAAACCTTTATGTCAGAATTTCAGGAAGCAAACGTTGCATGCGGCGCCGTGAATCATGCTCCTTCTCACAGAGTTATCCTGTACCTGCTGTTTGCTCTCTGGCTGTAGACGTTTCAGATCAAACTGATTTTGATATCAGAGAACCAGAGTAAAATGCAAAATACAGTTTCAAATGACTATTTCAATGTGGTAGTGGTTAAAGTCTATCCAAACCAAGCTGACCCTAAGTGAAAAAGTTTGTTAAACCATGAATAAAACAGTTTATTAACTATGATGGACCATCATTTTTGGTTCAGTGTCACTAGCCACACCCAGCCTGAATTATTACTGCCCTGTAGACTAAAGAAATCAGTCTTATAGAATCTGTCTGACAATGTGAAGTGGGCTAAATAAACTCAAAAGGAAATACATCATCCTATTATGTAAAGAAAATCAAGAACAGAGGAAAATGAAAGTCATTGTTAGCCGTCGATCTGGCAATGGTTACAAAGTCATTTCTAAGGCTTTGGGACTCATGTTAACCAAAGTGAGAGTCGTTATCCGTAAAAGGAAACAACATTGATACGTGGGGAACCTTCACCAGATGCGGCCATCCTAAATAAATGCGTTTTGTGACATGTGGTTTAAGACTAACACAGTATTTCAGAAAGAGAGCGTCATGTATGGAATGTTGTAAATATATATATATATAACAATGTGTGTATTCTGGAGCACGTAACAAAAGTAATTTCCCCCTGGGATCATTAAAGTATGGCTGAGTCTGAGTCATATTGACTGTAAAACATGATGGCGGTAGTGTGATATCTGACCTTCATTTTTATAATCTTAAAATCAAACGCAATTGTGTTAGGAAGCAGAAAATAAATAATCACTAGAAAGTCCATACCTGAATACCTTTAAAAACCTTCCTTTCTATACTTAAATTCGTTTAAGATGCTCTTATATCACATAAAGCGTGCTCAGAAACTCCCCAATGTGGCTGAATTGAAAAGCCGTCAATTGTAAA
>NC_046380.1:27434351-27492415 GCF_011125445.2 Fundulus heteroclitus | reverse complement strand
GAGAAGCAGATGGGACGCTCTAGCCGACAGGAAGACAAGCAGACGCCGCGCTCCCCCGACACGCTGGGCAGCATCAGGACCGAGGAGAGGGTCGTCCGCCGCTCCAGCGTGAAAAAAATCGAGAAGATGAAGGAGAAGGTGAGCGGGGCTCATGAATGATTTATGGCCGCTCGACAGGCTTATTGCTAACCGTGGCTGCAGCTTGTCAGAGCAACAAGGCCCTGCACCTCTGATCCCCTTTAATCAATACTGAGGCGTTTCACTTTAACGCCTATTACCCCCATCTGTCCTTCACACATCCTGTCATCACTGTTGCCACCTTTAACAGATTCCTCTACTTGTTTTTTTGGGGGTTTTTTTTACGTTTCTTTGTTTTTCTGTTATTTTTTACAGAGGCAAGCCAAGTACACAGAGAACAGGCTGAAGGCCATCAAGGCCAGAAACGAGTACCTGCTGGCACTGGAGGCCACCAACAGCTGCGTCTTCAAATATTACATCCACGACCTCTCCGACATCATTGATGTGAGCATATAAAACCGCGCTGTTACCCCGCGATACGAACCGATGTCTGTGGACGTTGCCGGCACCGTGTGTGTCCTTTGTCCTTCTCTTGGAGCTTGTGGTTTCCCCTGGGTTCGTCTCTTCACATTAGCTTCATTCCCTCTAATGAAGGCAGCAAAGCGGCCATCCTCTGTCCCTGTGTTTGTTTCCAAAGGCTTCAAACAATGAGTGCTAACAGCTTCTTTATTAGCGTTTGTGCGGCTCACTTTAATGCTTCCTAGCTGAGCCACAGGGCGACGGAGTGCAGATGTGAAACAAACTCATCTGCTAAAGCTTAGAGAGATGATGGCAGTGTACGTTTTACCCGGTGAATTCGTTGAAAGTGGCGTCCAGTTGTTTAATTGTGTGGCATGTATTTGATCCTGTGTTGTCATAAAGGTTTGTGAATCACCCGTTAGAACATGAAGTTGGAAAATTTGGAAAAATATTCCTTTCTTCCCTATCCAGTTATCTAAATGTTGTTATTCTTTCCTTGCTTCCTTACTTACCTCTGTCCTAACTTCCTCATATACTTGCTCTATCTGTCCTCATTTTCATAATGTCATAGTTCCTTCTTCCTTGCTTCCTTGTGTCACTACTTCCTTTCCACCTGGTGTCCCCTCCCCCCTTTCTTCTGTTCTTCCATCCTTGTACACACTATCTTCTGTCTTCCTGTTACTTTTTCTTTCCCTGTGTCCTTCGTTTATTTACACTGTGTACCCTTCCTTGCTTAATTTGTTTCCATCCTTGTGTCCTCACTCCTTTCCTTATATCCTTTCTAGAGATGCACCGATCCAGTTTTTTCCGATCCGATCCGATACCCGGGCTGAGCATATCGGCCGATACCGGTCCAATACTACTGTCGAATGAATGAACCGTATTCCTTGCCATGTGTGTGAAGGCATCAGGCCTGACATAAACGTTTAAAAAAAGAAAAAAAGGTCCCCATGGTGGTTTTGGAGGTGCTTATCTAAGTTTGTGGTGTAGAATTTCCCAACTTTATCACCACCCCTCGCAAATTTTGCCATTATTGCATGTTGAAGTCGGACTTGTTGGCGTATCAAGTTTGAAACGTCTCCAAATAGCAGTCTTGGCTCGGTCCGGCGCTCGCTCCATGTTGCTCCGTGTTTGCTCACCGCTAGCTGCTGTGTGCGAAGACGTAAACCGGCATTACAAACATAGAACTGAAATCACTGGATTGCTTTAACTGTATTGCTGTGTGTGATATTAATAAAAAAGAAATGGCTGATTAGACAACGTCGGAGCTGATATCCGATCCGGGTACCGGACTGGTGTATCTCTAATCCTTCTGTGTGCCCTTCATTGCACCATTTCTCTTCTCTTGTTTCATACCTCTTCCCTGCATCCTCTGCTTTTCCCCTCATTCCCACCATGTGTCCTTCCTTCCACCTGTCTTTGCTTTTTTTTCTCTCCTTTCCTCATTCCTCCCACCGTCGAATTTTTACATGACAAATGTGTCGCAACCTTGACTGGAGAACCTTCTGCCATGCGTCTGATGCGCCTGCGTTGCTCCTCAGTGTGATGATGCGTGAGAGACTGCAGCAGAGGCAGCCATGGAGCCAAATTGGTGCGAGCGTGTCATGTGGATGGCAGCATGCACAGCACAGCGCTCTACTGAGCAATGCTGTTAGCGCTCAGCGGATGCTGGCTTGTTTGTGTGGACGTCCGTGCCAGGGCATGGGGCTGCGTTTGTTTGGTGTTCATCACGCTGCACCTTGCTTTGCAGCCTATATCTGAAAAAAGTCAGGGTAATTTTCATCGCAATTTGTGCCACCTGTGAAAAATTATCAGAGACAACGAAAGGTTGAATTTTACGATTTGAATTTCGTCTCTCCTAACTATATTTACTTGTTGACCTGAAACCGACGAATAACATCTCAGAAGACCACACCATGTTGACTGTAGGCCAGTGTACTCGTAGTTTAATGGGGTTTAATGCGGCAGGCCAACACATAGTAGCTGTTAAGGTAGACAGAGATTTTTTGACATGTTTTACATTTTAAAACTTTAATTAGAGATCGAACAATACAGGTTTTTTTTAAGGCCGATACCGATTATTCTGACATCGGTCTAACCGATACCCAGTATGGGCTGCCGATTTTTTTGGGGCAGATTCGATATTGTTTTTTTTTTTCTTCCTCCATTTACATGATAAAAATGACACAATAATAAATGTTGCACAGGATTAAACACAAAAGTTGTGTTTAATCCAGCTAATATTAACAATCAGCTTCTGACCGCAATTTGAAAGGTAGACAGAAAAACCATGGGTCACGACTCTTACGGCAGCGCTTTGCTCGCACTTAATGAACGTGTCACAGCCAGAAAATAGCTTTTTTTTTTAGTTCAATGGGGAGGAGGAGAAAAAAAGACTGACCACCGCTGCAGTAGATGGACATTATTTCATGTAAAGTTAGATGCTGTATGCGTAGCGATGCATGATACGGCGGTCATGTGTATGCAGGATTCTCCATGTGAACGAACACACACACAGCAGTGGCAGCTCGCCAGCTGGAGATGAGAGCTCTGTCACTTCTCCAGCTTATTATACATCTAATAATCACAGAGGTCTCTGTGATTATTAGATGTATATACAGACACTGCTGTTCCCTCCCGCTCTCAGTGAGACTGAGACAGACTTTCAAAGGCCAGATACACCTAAATTAGACTTAAATTAAAATACATCAAAAGTTGAAGATCTACCCTTGTTGTTGGCACCCTATCTCGCAACATTACCAGCCGCTCTCTACCAAAGAGGAAGAGGCTATGTGTGCTCTTCACGTGATCTCAAGGCATGGCTGCTGACTGCGATAATGGATCTGAGAAACACATGCACGTATCGGCCGATACCGATACAGGAAGAAACGCAAATATCGGCCGGCCGATGTATCGGTCGACATCTACTTGTCCCATCCCTATCCCTGTTGAGGAACCGCATCCCCACAGCATGCTGCTACTCCCACCATGTTTCATCCTGTGGACGGTGCGTCTATAGTGATGCGCAGCATTAGTTTGATTCACATGCTGATCGACTTTTGTCATGAACACTGAACTGTAAATCAGTATGAATAGCTGCTCTGCGTATGGCCAGTGTCAACAATGGGATTCACTGTGTCACGAAGCCGCTGTTGTCTCAGGCTGAATAAATGAATAACTTGAATAAAACAGGAAGCTAAAATCGTCTTTACCTTCACCAGACCTGATTAAAGTAAAACACCTTTGGGAGGAGGGTGCAGAATGTGCAACAACGTGTCAGAGGAGGATGTTTAATGAATGTTTGTTGCATCAAGAATGACTATTCTGAAGACGAAATAAGGCAAAGCTCAGCGTGTCTGTCTATTATGATTATTGATCTATACTGAGATATTAGTGCAGAAATACATATCCTCCCTGTATCTCAGTAGCCGCATAGCAGGATATAATTTTATCTCAACTTTCCTGCTTCACCGTGTCTCTCACCATCTTTTTTTCCCCTCAAAGAGATAACACTGCACTGCAAAAACAGAACTAAAAATAAGTAATTTTTTCTTGAAATTAGTGTATTTGTACTTTATTTGAGCAGGTAAATAAGATCATTTGCCAATGAAATAAGATTTATGCACCTAAAATAGGAATAACTCATCTCCATCAACTTATTTCAAGTGCATTATATCTAATTGTCTTATTTTAGGGGTAGAAATACTCTTTCTATTGGCAGATAATGTTATTTACCTGCTCAAATGAGGGACAAATGCACTAATTTCAAGAAAATTTTACTTATTTTTAGTTCTGTTTTTTTGCAGTGTGCTTCCCACATATCCCTCTAAGTATCTATGTGATTGCCTGTGTGACAGTGCTGCGACCTGGGCTACCATGCCAGCCTGCACCGAGCCCTGAGAACCTACCTGTCCGCCGAGCAGAACGTGGAGACGTCCAAGCATACGGGCCTGGAGACGCTGGAGGGAGCAGCAGAGAGCCTGGAGGCCAACGGAGACAAGCAGAAACTGATGGAGACCTACAACAACGTCTTCTGCCCTCCAGCTCGATTTGATTTTCAGTCCCACATGGGGGACACGGTATGCCGCCTCTTTTTCTTCTTCTTCTATCTTTTTATGTGTGAAAGTGAGAGAATCTCTTTGAAAATGCGGTGGCATGGTTGTGTTTTTTTCTAGATGGGAGTGGTGTGCGCACAACAGCCGCTGGAGGTGGAGCTCCACCAGAGGTGTCAGCAGCTGCAGTCGCGCCTCTCCACTCTTAAGATCGAGAATGACGAGGTCAGGAATTTTTTTTTTTTTTTGCTCTCGCTGACATGTTCCTCCCTTTTTGTCCACAAGTTTAAATTGCATGTTTTTTGTTTCTTTGCTGTTCGTCCTCGCCTGCCCACCAGGTGAAGAAGACCATGGAGGCCACGCTGTCCACCATCCAAGACATGGTGACGGTGGAGGACTACGACGTGTCCGAGTGCTTCCACCACAGCAACAGCATGGAGTCGGTGAAGTCCACGTTCAGCGAGTCGTACCTGAGCAAACCCAGCCTGGCCAAGCGCCGGGCCAATCAGCAGGAGACCGAGCAGTTTTACTTCACGGTTAGTGAAGCGTTTATCCCGGGACTGAGAGACTGGCCTGATCTCAGCCTCGTCCAGCAGTGCTTATTAATTAACCTAAATGCCCCATAAACTGGAGAGAATTATTAAGAGGCACAACATAACTGGAAACTACTGAGAAAAAACTGGGATTTTACAGCTGATGAGAAAAGTTGATTCGCTATCTGATCAGTATTGACTAATTTGAAGATATTTTTCCACTATAGATACACTTTATACATCATTAACATTTAACGACATTGCAAAAAACGGAACTAAAAATAAGTAATATTTTCTTAAAATGAGTGTATATGTCCTTGATTTGAGCAGATAAATAAGATGATCTGTCAATTTTTCCATTTAAAATAGGAAAAACTCATCTCCTTCATCTTATTTCAAGTGCAGGATGTCTAATTATCTTATTTTAGGGATCAGAATACTCATTCCATTGGCAGATAATCTTTTTTACCTGATCAAATCTAGGACAAAAACACAAATTTTACTTATTTTTAGATCCTTTTTTGCAGTGTATCCAGTGGTAAAAGGCCAAACCAGGTTCCTCACAACTGAAAACAACAAGCTTTAAAAATATAAATGGTGCTGGAGCCGACGGAGTAATTTCTTGACTTTTACATCGCAAACAAAAGCAGACTTCTGTTACAACACGACTGTGTCTTTGGATTGTCCACCATGCTTTACACTGGCCATGAGTTGAGTTTTCCACATAGTAATCATTTGTTACAATCCCACCTGCCCCCTCAGCTGTTTTCTGGCAAAAAGTGACTTTTTGGTCAAATCTGGCAACAAAAGCATCAGCAACGGTTTTGCAACCTTCACTTCTGAGAAGCTAAGACAGAGAAGGTTTTTTCTCATCTCAACCAGTCGGCTTGTAGATAACATCTGATGGTTCTTATGGATACTCGGTGACCCCAACAAGCCCCTTTATGCTACACTTCTCTAACAGTGAGCTTCTGATATATATATTTTTTGTACTTATTTTGCCATCCTGCTCACTTTGTGTGGTGGCAAAATAGATATGGGCTCCAGCCACAGTTCCAGCGTTTTCATAATTGCTCTGACTGTAATTTCAGTGAAACTTTATATGAGAACTATTGTTGTGGACATTCCTGATTTTAGAAGGGTGAACAGACCTGAAATTACTGGTTTTCTTGTCTTTCCAACTTTGAACATTTGGTTTCTCTGTCACATCGTATTTATACTACAGGGAAGCACCACAGGAAGTCTCAGATTACTAATTAAAACTTCAATGTTAGATGATGCTACCACACTGAGAGATGAATCCAAGACATTCTCTTACTATGAGTTTTTTTTTTATCTTTCCCTAAACAGTTCATGTATATGATCAAATTGTGAATTACTATTTGACATCTGCTGTGAGGTTTAGACATCTGAGGAGCATTAACTTTTTAAACGGATGTAACCGGTGTCCGTGCTGCCCCTCCCCCACTCATCACTGACTCAATGATGGGTAATACAGTTTCCCTCGTTTTAGAAAAAACATCTGATTCTTGGAATTATGCCTAGTTAAATCATTTTCACTTCTATGTTTTGAGGACAATTAGATCATACTCTGCATTTTTCTTTAAAATGCTTATGAAAAACTGTAAAATATCAGTACTGATACTTTATCAGTACAGTATCAGTACTGATAAAGTATTACTAGGTTGGCATATCATAACAATGTCATATCAGCCAATGCCCAGTTAAGATATTGTTGTTCTTTTACCCTAAAAAAAGCCTCACTAGCATGCATGCTCTGCAGTTTTCACAGATCAACATAATCTGCAGCCATAGTGACTCCTGCACGTGTATTTTTTGGTTTTATTATAGAAGCTGAAGGAGTTTCTGGAAGGCAGGAGTCTGATCACCAAGCTGGAAGCCAAGCATGATTTAATCCAGAAGACCCTGGGAGAGAGTGAGTGTCCGTCATTCCTTTTAAATATTGTCCTTTTTTCCACTTGTGTGAGTCCACTAGTGCACCCCCCCCCCCCCCCTCATCTAGCAGACTGAAGAGGGGCGGGGGAATCAGAGGGATGGGAAGGGCAGTGGGGACACACCAGGTCACAGCAGTGAAGCAGAATGACTTTAATATTTCTAATAATCACAAGCTGTGTGTGAGTCAAAAAGGGAAGGTCACAGCAAGGCTGACCATATGTGGATGCAGCTGTGATCTTCAACATGTCTGCTTGGGGTGTGTTCCTCCTGGTCATACGTGTCAGGGTTTCCGCAGCCTCGGGAACATCTTCTGCGTTGTGTCTATGTGTGCATCTTTAAAAGGGAACTTTGTCTCCCTGTTTTTATCTGAAGCCATTTCCTCATGCTATAACTGCCCATCTCTGTGTGTCTCTCCTGTCGTAAACCCCGTTCCCTCTTCCCCTCCCTTTCTTTTTCTTCCTGTTTCTCCCTCCTATAGGTCAGAAAACCGACTGTTGCCTTGCCAGGTAGGTGTGGCTAAGGAAGGAAATATGCACACACACACACACACACACACACACTCATAAATGTGCTTATACATCTCAACCAGTGGTGTTTGTGGCCGTTTAAACATGTTCTCATGCGCATATGTGAGGCTGTTTGTACAAATAGAGCATTACAAGAGATGTGCATATAAATAGACTTTCTCTGGCGACATAATGAGAGAGTGCTGTTACCTCTTTTTTCCTTTTTTTTCCTCTCCATAGTGGAAGGAGAAATTCAACCGTGCAGAAGCAGGTAATTATCTGTGTCAGGGTGTTTGTGTATCTGCTTTTAACCCCGGGCTCATCTTTTCTGAAAAAAAAAAAGAAGAAAAAAAGCTACATCTGTAGGATGAACTGGCCCAGTTGGGTTTATTCACATAGATGGAACATTATACACTTATATGGGGGGTTTCCTGCAGTTAGATAATCAAAGGAAACTTCCTAAGTGGGAAAATCATGTTTGTAGCGTCCCCTTGTGGACTCACTTGGGGTTTTTTTGCCATACGCTCACACTTGGCAGAGAAATCAGTTTATTTCCTAATCTGAGAATACATCTTCAACAAATGAATTGCATTTGTGTTGACATTGCACTGGATAACAATATCATACTGCACAATTTGCAGCCAACCCTCACCAGATTTCGGGAAAAGCTAGACAAAGGGAAAAGGAAAAGTGTGGTTTCCTAGCAACAGCTGAACCCATTATGTCTTCCTCATGTCTGATATGTTTTACCCCCCAAAATGGGTTCATCGCTGCAAATTGATGTGCAAGCATGCATCGCGAAAAGAAAAAGTGTGTGTGCGTGTACACATTTTTCCTTTCAATTTCATGCAGCAGCTCTCTAATTTCCCTGTTTCAGGACTCAGGTGAAGCCATTCCACTGATGGTGGAGAGCTGCATCCGCTTCATCAGTCGCCATGGTGAGGAAATCATCCCTGTTAGGGGATAGGTTCAGCCCCAGCTTTGTCATTCAGTGATTGGTTGTTTTATTTATTTATTTTTGTTTATTTTTTTTTGTGAAGAGTTGGATTGGTCGTGAGTTAGCTTAAGCAAAACATTTATGTGTACCTTCTATCTTAAAACTGCAACAACAAAAATAGAAAATCCAGATTAGGTATAAACTGGTAAAATACTCTTGTAGTATCATAACCTTGAGTAAAAATACCAATTTCACAGAAATGTAAAAGTAAAATGTTTAACGTGTAAGTGACAAAAGAATAGCAACAATTAGGTATGTCATTTGCTGTCAAAATAATGTGATATATTAATGTGGTATGTGTCAATGTTTTGTTGTTTTCATTTTGATAGACTTTGACTGAGAAAAAAAACAAATAAACAGTCTTTAAATGAGATAGAACAGGATTATTATTATTAGAAAATCTGGGAAATTATTAGAGTTTGCAAAATGGGAATTTGATCATGGGAATGATCAGATCAAACACAAAAAGCAGTTTTTAAATGATAAGTTGAATTATATCAGGAAAAAAAACGATCCAAACATGATGTGCTGCTGTTTGAGACCTTTGTCCTAAATTGTGTCAGTCAAAATGAAAATAATCGTTGTATTGTTATGTTGATATAGTGACCTGAGCAAAAATGTAGAAGAAATGATTTGATAATAAAACAATTTTATCTATTCTTTAGCAGAACATTGCATAAGAAGCTGGTGTAATTGTGTTAATTACTTAGGCTATCTGCTCTGGTTAAGCCTGCAGTCGGCTGCTTAAATGGACCTAATCACGTATTTTAACCATAAAAAGAAAACACCAAAAAAACATATATTCATCTTCAAATAAAACAATACGGCAAGCATTCGTCATGATAATGTTTATTTGGTCCTTTTTGAGCCTGAAAAGAACTTTGCACCGGTTGCGATCAGCAGACATCAACATTGTTGTGCCATCTGCCACCAGTACCACAGAACCATCAGAAAGCAAGATGGCGACAACTGATGCAGCTACTGTAAGAATAAGTAGACCGTTCTGCAAAGCTTCACAGTAAAGTGACAGCTCGGTGTGGTTGAAGACCAAATCTACGGGGTTAGGGTTACTTAACTTCTTTCTTTTCGTACATCCACTCGACATTGCTGACTCATTGGGCTCCGTTGCGTACTACACACTGTGTCTGCCCATGTTCTTGCAACAGGAAATATTTTCAAGCAACAAAAAATGTATCTTTCAGGCAGTTTACAGCAACAGTTGGTTTGTTAGAAGGTTAGTGCTGTGTTACACGACGACAAAAAATGAGTAATTTCGGAACACCATTAACTTAACAAAGTGACCGGTGCCGCTTCTTTATGGTTTACACCCTGACTGACTTGAATTATCGCCAAATAGCAAAATTTGTCACTATTGTATGCCACTGACAGGAAGCGACGCGGTAGTCTTAAACCTTACTCCACACCCCTGAGCCAACTCTGCATTCAAACAACTTTAAAGCTAGGGTCTGTAATTTTTCCAGAAGTTTCCCCAAGTCCCTTTTTGAACAGCTGCTCTTCCTCTGTTCAGGGGGATCAATTGGGGGAAAAAAACTCCCAAATCCACTCTGGTCTTATTCCTCTTCCTTTCATAAACATGAATGCGGTTTGCTTCTTGCTAATCTTGCGCCATGTTCAGAGTCTACGGTGAGAGCAGCGAAGCTACAATGAACAGCTAACACCGAAGCTAACCGTTGACCTAGCCGCAAAGCTAACCGGCTACATAAACACCAGATGTGCGCAAGCTAACAAAGAACGTGCACAAACGCTTACGTGAGCGCTTCAGAATGATTGGCATGTGGGACAACCAACAGATAAGATGATACCCCCTGGACCCGAGGGACAGATGGGGGTGAGAGCAGGAACAAAACTCTGACCAATCCCTGTCCTTCGGTGCGAAGAGCAGAGATTGGTTAAATCTAGCTGGAAGCGTAGAAACATTTAGGACAAGGTCACCAACCTTTTGAAACTGAAAGCTACTTCATCGGTACTGTGTCATACGAAGGGCTACCAGTACTGACTTGCGAACTGGAATAGTCAGAGCTCACCTTAACGTTGGGTGAAAGTCTTTCATGCGTTTGACATATTTAAATCTAGATAAATGCAAGTGTGATTAAAAAGGAAAAGCAATAGAATACAATACTATTTTAGATGCAGCTCACTGGTGGGTGATGCTATATTTCTAAACAGGCCTGAGGGCACGATGTTGATGACCCCTGATTTAGGGTAACATTTATGTGTGCTTTTGGGCAGGTCTGCAGCATGAGGGCATCTTCAGAGTGTCCGGCTCTCAGGTGGAAGTCAACGACATCAAGAATGCCTTTGAGAGAGGTGATTATCATCCCGTTTGATCCACCATCTCACACATGTTGTTTTTGTCTGGTTCGTTACAGTTTCTCTGTCTTCTTCTTGCTCCTTCTTCTTTCACAAGTAGGCGAGGACCCGCTGGCAGGGGACCAGAACGACCATGATATGGACTCCATCGCTGGAGTGCTGAAGCTGTACTTCAGAGGCCTGGAGCATGCCCTTTTCCCTAAAGAAGTCTTCCATGACCTCATATCCTGTGTCTGTGAGTATCTCTTCCTCAGACTCCACGGAGTAATCTCTTAGGCGTCACTCGTGTATTCATGTTTGTTTGTTTTCCAGCAATGGAAAGCCTCCAGGAGCGAGCAGTCCACATTAAGAAGGGTCTGCAAAGCCTTCCAAACAAAACCCTCATCATCATGAGATACCTGTTTGCCTTCCTCAACCAGTGAGTAGCAGCACACTCAGAGCCCAGATGTTCCACGTATTAATTAATGGTTTTGCATTACAATTAAAGCTGGACAGATGAAAGCTGCTTTATAGTAAGGTCTGCAGTTAATCACAGCTGATGGGTCCTGAAAAATTGTGAGTTGCCTCAAACAATTATAACCACTGAAACCAATGGATCTCATTAGATGTGTTTCTATTATGCTACCCTGAACCCTCAACCTCCCCTGGGCTGTTTGCCGGATTCATTTCCAGCAGTAAAACTATAACTGATGAATTTGTCACAGGATGATTACCAACCCTCCAAAAACAGAGAAAACTGTATTAGGTTTTATATTTGTTTCCCGGATGCAGACGTCTGCCCTCAAAACAAAGCAGCGCTGCAAAAAGGGAACTAAAAATAAGTAAAAGAAACATCTTGAAATGAGTGTTGTTTTCCTTGATTTCTGCAAATAAATAAAACTATTTGCCAATTAAATTACTATTTCTACCCCTAAACCAAGATAGTTTAGATATCCTGCACTTGAAATGATATGATAAAGATAAATTGTCCCTATATTAAGTGCAAAAATCCTATTCCATTGGCAGGTAGTGTTATTTATCTGCTCAAATTAAGCAAAAATATACTAATTTCAAGAAAAGTTTGCATACTTTTAGTTCCCTTTTTGCAGTGGAGATGAACAAGATCTCTGATCGGGCTTATCACCTCATGCTCAGTGGCCATCAATTCTGATTCTTTTTGCAGTGGAAGCAACATTAAAATCCCTATAGATTCTGTACATAGGTGTTCGATTAAGCCTGAGTTGTGCACCTGTGGAGCTGTGATTTGTGGCCGCAAAATGTTGTTTTCTTGAAAGCGAGGGAAAACTGTAGTCGCCTTTTTTCAGCCAGCTGAACAGCCGAGTGCTGCAACGGGCAAGGGAGGGGCAACCCTGATTAAATCTAATTTCCAAATGATTAGAAAAAACTCGGGCACTTTTACTGGCATCTCACTGCAAAAAGGGCTCTCAACAAAGTAAATGTAAATTTGTCCTTGATTTGAGCAGGCAGTTTGAATGATCTGCCAATGGAATAAGATTTTTGCACTTGAAATAGGAATTACTCAGCTCCATCATCTTATTTTGAGTGCAGTGTGTCTAATTATCTTATTTTAGGGGTCAAACAACTCATTCCATTGGCAGATAATCTTATTTACCTGCTCAAATCAAGGACAAATACACTCATTCCAAGAAAATAGAAGTTTGAGTTTTGAAACTGTAGCTTTTTGGACTCTTGGTACGTTTTAATGCCGGTAATAGGCCCACGCCTGATGTTAACACGAGATGTGGCCAAAACATTTCTTGTTTAATCAAAAGGTGCATGAGCCAGCATCAAGGGTTTATGACTCTGCATGTTAGTTTAATGCCGCTATGCTGCTTTCTGACACACAATGTGAACCACTGTGAGCAGTGTTTGTCGAAGGATCGTTTATAAATGAATAGGACTACTTTGGATTTCACTTGACTGGTTTATCTTGAATGGTCATACCTGGACTGTATTTGAATGTAGTTATTTAGATTACATTTGGTTTGAATGGCACTGTCTTCACTTTGAGAGATTTGGATAAATAGTGTGATCGCTGGAATAAATACCGTAGTACTGCTATTATCTGAATCCAAACAGAACTTGTCTTCTTTACTAAGGGACTGGAGATTATTTTCTCTCAAGAGTCTGCTTTATGAAATCAAAAAAACAAAAAACTGCACAACAAATGGGTGCCCAGGACCCAAGGTATTCATGTACTACTGTATAAAAAAAAAAGAAAACTCTCATATCTCATAGATCTGGCAGTCAACTTTGAACCATTTGCTCTGAGATTTCCGGCAACGGCAGATTGATTTTGGACGCTTGCACCACATCCAAACATCCTCTAACCTTTGTCACAAGTCAGTGTGAGAAGTCAGGAAATGTTAAACTGCAAAAACCGGAAATTAAAACGTTCTCGTTTAATGATTAGCTAAATTTCCTCTTTCAAATCAGGTTTATTTTTATAGTCAGTTATATATCCTCTGCTTTGACATAAGCCCCACAAACCAAAGCTCTGCCCCAGACACATCCACGCTAAAGCATCAAAAGTGGATTTGATGAGCAACACATTTCATGCAGCATGTTTGAACACACACACACATGCATATGGAGAAAATCAATCTGTCACATTCTGTCCTTGAAACCATGGCGGGGGCTTCATGTAAAAGAGAAGGCAGGTTTGGGGAGCTGACATTTGAGCCTCCTGGGTCGACCAAGCAGCTCATGCGGAGACAGTAGAGATTCCTCTTTGACTCGACTGATTTACTGTCACCCCTGTGGTCCTGCTTCTTATCACTCCTTTAAACACACATCACCATTGTGTCCTGGATCACCACAGGAAGAGGCGTCCTTTTGCGTTGGACATCTGGCAGTCAGTGACTCAGCTACTGGAATCCAAAGCTTTTCACCTGGCTGATTCAGGCTGTGGTTGGTGTTCAATACAGCACCTTTAAAAAGTGTTTATGAGTTTATGAATTCTTCTCATGGGTATTTATTTAGATTTTACATGATAGATAATCACAAATAGTACATAATTGTGAAGGGAATGGAAAGTGATACAAGTTTTTATCTCTTTTTTTGCTAATTGAAAATCTTTAGCATGCATTTTGATGCTTTGTTACGCTGAAACACAAAATAAATAAATTGCAGGAAACACCTAAATAGTGTCATCCCCTGTGTTATTTATTCTCTATATACATACAACTGCACTGGGAAGGCCTCAGAGGTTTGGTGGAGAACATTAGTGAAGGAACAATATGATAAATCAGGTAGCGGACACAGAAATATGTAAAAACAAAATGGCTCTGTTAATTTTTAAAAGTATACCAGGCTGACATAATTCTCCATTTAGTTCTTATTTTTCTTATTATTAACAATTGTGAGGCTGCTAAAGGTGCTTCTCTGTCATTTGCTGCCGTTCTGGGTGCATCAAGCTAATACCGCTAGCGTTAGCTTATGCTGTTTGAGAAGTTTATAAGCACGTTCAAGACCTTTTTATGTTGCTCGCAAACATCGTTGTCGTGCTGACGGTCTAATTTCAGCGGCCCGTTATCCCGAGAACCCTGGCATATATTCTATATGATTTGTTTGGACTAAATGCAAAACACTGTGTGTAGCAAAAAAAAAAAAAAACTGACTCTGACGACAACATCCCTACAGTGAAGCATGGTACATCTGCATCTAGGGAAGGCGTAGCCTGAGGGAAGCGAAACAAGGTGACCAGGTCACCATGGATGTTTATGATGACTAAAACCGGACAATCTGGAGCAACTTTGTTACAGTTATCTGTTCTAAGAGTTATTTGGACATTGTAGTCAGCGATTTGCTCATTGTGTTAAAGGCACAGCTCCTTATCTGCCCTGGACCTACACGTTATTTAACCTATCCGGAAAGACGCTGTTTGCATCAAAATGACGACTTTCCATTTCCACAAGAAAATCCACTAGGACTCCACACGGCTAAAAGTAAAGATAAAAAAAGGAGGGAAAACTGGAAAAACTGGAGGGAAAACGGGGCCAGTTAAACAAACCAGTCAATGTTCAATGCCTAACCTTTGAAACCTCTCACTTACAATCTGCAGCCCTTCTCATTGGAGTTGATGGGAAGATGGTTGAAGCTGAATACAAGTAGCCTCGTGAGACCATCCTGACCTCGCAAGCTTTCAAGGTTTCACTCGCAGATCAGTCTGGCTACTCTCCGTTAAAGAAAATTTGGAGCCGTTCACCAAACGAACGTCCTATCAGCGTTGGCTTTGAGGCGGGTTGAGGTGTGACGCAACGAGAAGATCGACAGTTCAGTCTAAACAACATGGCGGCTTCTGCCGATGAAACTAGCGTTAGCGCAGCTATTGAGCAAGTTTTATCGGAATTACAGAGTATTTCTTTGCTGAGCTAACGAGCCTTTACCTGCAGCAGCAAGAGTAGCTTGGCTTGTGGTTGTGTTTTCGTCGTCGCTCGTAACAGAGCGACGACGAATCTGATTGGTTTATTTGGCCCGTCTATCACCAACATAGGCCAATCAGCTAACCAGTATTTTCGCCCCTTCCCAAAATTACTTCAACGGAAGGTTTCCAGATGGATATGCGGAGCAAATCTATCTGGCGGCGTCAGGTTAGAATACAAGGAGATTGTGGGAGAAAACCTGCTTGAGACGGGAAAAAGCTACCTGTTTATGACTCAAAATGGCTCAGTCAGAAAATTTGATGCAAGATCTTTAATCTGAGTTGGCATGAGCGGTTTGGAGAAATGGGCAAGGGCAGAAGTCCTGCAGATGAAATAGCAGTGAAATGATGTTGATTCAGTGCAACTGATTAACAAAAAAATCACATCAAACTTATTTGCTTTTTTATTATTATGAAACCACTTACACCTCCACAGCAATGCATCACTTTGGTGCATTTGCTGTGGAGGTAGAAGGTTTGCGTTTTGTAACGTGACAAAATGTGAAAAGTTCAGAAGGTTTGAGTATTTTTGCAGGGTACAGAGGGATAAAATGTTATTAATCTTCTGTTTCCCCCCCCCCCCCTTTCCCCCAGCCTGTCCCAGTACAGCGAGGAAAACATGATGGACCCCTACAACTTGGCCATCTGCTTCGGCCCCACCCTCATGTCTGTCCCTGAAGGCCACGACCAGGTCTCCTGCCAGGCTCACGTCAACGAACTCATTAAAACCATCATCATCCACCACGACGCCATCTTCCCAGGGCTGCAGGACCTGCCGGGCCCGATATACACCATCCCGGGAGCGGGAGATGATTTCTGGTGAGTGCAGGGATATTTAGTAAGAACATTATGCGTAGAGGCCCTGGGCTCTTCTGTGTACACGTTGTTTCTAACCAGCGCTGGAGGATTGGGAGGGAAGAACTGAGGAGGGAGTGAGGGATTTATTTAAGGGCTGCCAGAGAGAGATTTGGGAGGGGGGGGGGGGCTCAGCTTGTCTGCGCTACTCAGATCCAGGGGGCCACGGGAATCAGCTTACCGTCCCTCACATGAGAGATTAAAGTCCCGCCTGACTACATCAGGCAGCACACTACAGCGCAGCCCATGGCTAATTTTCAATCTTAGTCTGGCAAGTCTTGGACTTAGTTGTTGTGATTGTTGCCATTCAGTGGATCTGGACGAGCTTAAATGATGTTGTCACACCAGCAATGGCCGTGGTTTGTTGAGCTTCTAACCTAGAATTATAGCCTTTAATTTCAGAGTAAAAGGACACTATTTAATACATTTATTTTAGGAATAAAGCACCCTTTAAACTCCCTCCTGGCAGTTTGTTTCAAGTGGAGCTTAAAAACTGAACATGGCGACAAAACAAAAACAAGCGCTGATCACACCATCTTCCTGGCCAAGTAATTAGTGTCCATCTATGTGTGATTTAATGCCAGCATACATCCAGCAGCGGTGAACCCGGTGGTGGCATCATCATGCCGTGGGGAGGCATGAGGATGCCCCTCAACTCCTCAGATTTGAGGGAAAGATGGAGGAATTTAACTCCGGGGGTGATCCTGGAGGAGAACCTGTTAAAGGTCAGAGACTGGGGGGGCGGAGCTTCAGCTTCCAGCGGAGACAACGACACTAAACGTACAGGCAGAGCTACACTGGGAAGGTTTGGATCAAAGCAAATCCGTGGGTTCAAGTGGCGCGGTCAAAGTCCAGCATGTGCACGTAACAGGTTTCAGATCTTTGCATTAAAAAGATAAAATAAAAATAGAGAAACAGGATTGGTTCTTCAATCACTTGACTTGCACCTCTTTAGGTCGGGCTATCACATACCATCCCAATAAATAGATATTAATAACTTTTGCAAGGCCGTGTTTAAAGGAAACCCTCACCTCCTCTTGAACGGCCTCTGCTGTGTGTCTCTGCTGCAGCGACAGCCGACCGTGTGAGCCCCCCCTGGTGGAGGAGCCCGCACCTGACGCCGTCTCTGTCACCCACAACAGCGAAGACGGTACGTCGATTCACACCATTTTCTTTCAGGAATCCCCGTTTCGCTGCTCACGATCTATAATTTGACTTTCGGCTGTAGCTGCTTGCTTTAACCTGTTCATAATGATTTTTTTTTATTATTATTGCAAAGCAGCAGCACCAACCAGCCATGCACTAACGTCTCTCTCTCTCTCTCTCTCTCTCCCATCCATCTCTCTTTTTCTCTCTGCACCCCCCACCTCTGTCGGCCCACCCTCTGCATCTCAGAGACCATGGCTGAAGCGCTGGAAGCCGTGGCCCGGTTCGACTATACGGGCCGCTCCAGTCGGGAGCTGACGTTCAAAAAGGGCGCCACTCTCCTGCTCTTCCACCGAGCCTCCGTCGACTGGTGGGAGGGGCGGCACAACGGGGCGGTCGGTCTGGTGCCGCACAAGTACATCGTCATTCATGACACGTAAGATCTGGTTCTTTTTTTTTTTCTTTTCGGTCCTGTGTAGACTGAGCTGTTTGGTTTTTATCTCATGTATTCATCCGTAATGGTGAATGTCTAATGTGTCGCTCACAGGACAAAGAGGCCTCTGTTCCAAACCTAAACAGGGAAGAGGTCAAGCACATGTTGACATGTTTGACCTAACATTAACAGGAGTTGATGCGTTGCAAAATCGAGTCGAGCTGCACGTGACGGGGGGGGGGTTCAGTTTCCTCCCCAACGTTTATCAAGCAGACAGAGGTTTATTTGAATCAGGCTGCAAACTTTTCACCGTTGGGTTTTTACGCTGACCCGGTTGCTGCGAAGGGAACGGCTCAGATTTCCAGATTTCTCTCGCTGATAAATATCGCCCACAGTGACGCATTGTTATTGCCTGAAGCCCAGCTGCGGTGTCGTTCCCCCCCCCCAATGTTTGGAGGTTTCCTTTATTTTTGTGACCGACCCACGCCGTGACTTGCAAAAGTTTGAACACCCCTCGAACTTTTCCACATTTCGTCTGGTTGCAACCACAAGCTTTTAATACGTTTTACTGGAATTGGATGCGAGAGAGCACAAAGGGGGGGAGGGGGGTAATTTTGAACTGGAAAGAAAGGGATACATGGGTTTCAAGGTGTTCTGCAAACAAATATCTATAAAATAAGTCATTCCATGTCGTTACCCACCATTTACAGCTAGACTTTATTTATTTATTTATTTTGCTAGTTTTTCTTAGTAAATCTGTACCATTCAAGCATTTATCAACAAAGTCTTGTCACAGATTCCCACTTGGATTTAGGTTTAAACGCTGACGGGGCTGTTTTAAAACCATTTCACCGTATCTCTGGTTGTATATTTATGGTTGTTGTCCTGCTGGAAGTTGAACCTTCCCCCCCGGTCTTATGTGTTTTTCATCCTCCCACACATTTTCTTCCAGGATTGTGCGCGTCTTCCCATCACCTCTGACCAGCTCCCCTCTAACTGCTGAAGAAAACCGTCTCCACAGCATGATGCAGCCACCACCCTGTTTTAAAAATAGAGTTGATTCATCAATTCTGCTCAATGCTGATCACGTGTTTTACTTCATGGTTTCCTCCCTCCCGGTTTGTTCGAGGTGCGATCAGGACACCCCTAAGGGTTTTGTGAGCTCTTTTTCTGCACTTTTTCAGATCCGACGCTGAACGAGGAAGTCCAAAGCAAGAGGTGGACAGCAGGGACCTGCTGGAGGAGAGGGTGTCCACTCGGGGCAGCGCCCCCTCTCCCACCGGGGGTCATGTGGCCGACATCTATCTAGCCAACCTCAAGTGGGTTCCCGGTCCGCAAAATACTACCGTTTTCCCCTGTCTGCGGTGTTGGAGACCGCTTCCCCTTTCGGTTTAATTCAGTAAACATCTCGTCTCTCCAAGGCTGAAGAAACGACCCGAGCCCGGGAACGTCCGCAGGCCGTTCAGGTCAGAGAGCGAGAGCACGGGTCCAGGAGCCGGCAGCGGCGGGGCAGGAGGCGCGAGAAACGCTTCTGCTCCCGGTGGAGCGCAGGTGAAAGACTCTGGAGACAAGCGTCCCGTCAGCGCTCATAACATCCTCAACTCGGTCACCCGTCACTCTTCGCTCAAAACAAAGGTACAGTAGCTCTCCTGTCCAGTTCGTCCATTTTGATCCAATGTGATCCATTACGCTAACCCTGATGTTTAATTTTCCTGCCAAATCTTTACTGTAGTTTATGTGCAGCTTTAACCCGCCAATATTGATTTATTTTTTATGATCCATAAAATCTGAATATGTAAGAAAGGGATTCAGAATATCTTTCTAGATTTGCTGCCAAAGGTCTTTTTTTTTTTTATAAGAAGCAGAGCAGATGTCCTGCACTGCAAAAACAGACCTAAAAATAAGTAAAATGTTCTTAAAATTTGGGTTTTTGCCCTTGATTTGAGCAGGTAAATAAGATTATCTGCCAGTGGAATTAGTATTTTGACCCCTAAAATAAGATAATTACATAAACTGCACTTGAAATAAGATGATAGAGACCAGTTCTTCCTATTTTAAGTGCAAAAGTCTTATTCCATTGGCAGATAATCTTATTTAGCTGCTCAAATCAAGGACAGATACACTCATTTTAAGAAAATATAACTTATTTTTAGTTCCGTTTTTGCAGCGTGCTATGTAAGATGTAAGAGCAGTCGTTGCAAATAAGTATTTTACTATTATTTCAAAGCAAAGATCAAATGATGACTTTCCGTGTTAACATTTCAAACCATTTTTAGCTGATTATATTAGCGATCAGCGAGGTTAACAGTAGTGATTGTAAATAGTACTCTCTTTGAGTATTCCCTGGAGAATCTAGACCCTTATCTAACGCGATATTTCTAAAATGCCGCCTACATTTACAAATCTGGCATGTGTCTTAACAGGCGAGGGCTTAAAGCGATCAAACTTTGTCTCACCCAATTCAGCCTTTTTGTTATCTGCTGAAGATCTTACTGTCTCTTGTACTCTCTTGTCTGGAGATGTGCTAAATATAGTTTCCTTTTAAACAGCTTCTTACATCTCTGGCTTCGTTTTTAGAAACCTTGCTGATTCTGAAAATAGCTTTGAGTGCCGACTTCCAGACCGAACGGCGTTTTCTGCCACCTGTTAGAGCCCAGATGTGGCGAGCCGCTTTACCCGTCAGGGCCTTTTCAAGCTGAACACAATGTATGATTCAAGTCTTCAGTTGATCTTCTTGATGCGTCTCAGATTTTCAGCCCCTTTTCAGCCCATATGCTTATGAAACTATGTGCAAAGACCACTTTAGACATTTTAACTAGCTCCTTGAAAGCAAGCTAAAAACTAACTTTCAGCACAGGCACTGTTGTTGCATTTGGAAGACGTTGAACAAAAGCCGTTCTGATCGTTTAGGTGGAGAGTCCACAGCTAAGGAAGACCGCCCCTGCAGGACGCTCCAAGAGCTTCAGCAACCACAGACCCCTGGACCCTGAAGTCATAAGCCACGTGGAGCTCAGCTCACAGGTAACAGCCCTCATTGCTCTGGAGCCTCGGCTCTCTTCGTCTCCTGTCTTTGCTTACACCGTGTCTGCCCGCTGCCTTGCAGGACACTCAGGACTCTGCCCTGAGCGAGTTCAGTAACTTTGAAAGACAAGGCCCCTCCAAACACACGCACACCCCTGACGTGGTCCTGGACACACTGGAGCAGCTGAAAGGCATGAGCGGAGGCGGCGGAGGAGGAGGAGGAGGAGCATCGGAGCCCTCCAGCCCGCTCCACTCCCGCCTGCTGCGGGACGGCGAGGGCGGCCCCTCCTGCGTCCACTCGCTTCAGCGCAGCGCCTCGTCGGCGAGCGACGTTCCCTCGTCCTTCCGCCCTCCTAAGACCCAGCCGAGGAGCCCCCTGCCCTCCGCCACGTCCCCCTCCCTGTCCTCGTCGACCCTCTCCTCATCCGTACCCTCCTTCAGGGAGCTGCGCCCCCCGGCGACCAGGCCCAAGCCCGTGGTGTTCCCGAAGGGCGGAGGAGGGACCGGAAGCCCGGCTATGGGCTCTCCGACCTCCACCGTCCCTCCGACCCCGCCTCCTCCACTCGTGGGCCACACACACTCTCTCCCCCAGACGCCCCCTCCTCCTCCGCCTCCCCCCCAGTCTAACGACAAATCCTGCCCGGCTTAACGCTCCTGAATTCCTTCTCATAATCCTGACAGCTCTTTTGGCGGGTGCAAAAAGCACTTCGGCTGTTTCACGTTTCCCTCTACTCACATGTAGCATTTTCTTAGGAACAGCTTAGGCGTCAAGTTGTCTTTAGCAGGAAAGGTGCGTCCTCTGCTGGTAGCTCTGCTTTACTACAAGTCAGCTATAACAGGAGAAGCTTGAATGTTTCTTCTAACCTCTGCAGAGGGACTGCAAACATCGCTGGTTTTAAAATATCCAACAAGGGAACAGCATCTGGAACCTACACACAAGTTTGTTTGTGTTTTTTTTTTTTTTTTTTTTTTGCTTTAGATTTTTTTTTTCTTTGCATTTGAAATTGCGTTTGAGTGCGGGTGTAAGAGTCACTTGCCTTTGCGAAGTAGCTCAATGTGTAAGGAACGAGAAGCACTGTTTGATTTTTGTATAATAGACATGACAGGGTTGTTGTTGTTTTGTTTTTTTCTTTTCTTTTTTTGATAACCCTGTGAGCAGAAAACGTGTTTGATTTCTGACAACCGACTGTGAAAGCCAAGCTCTCACTTTGTAGAAGCGAAACACACTGACTTGCTGCTTCGGAGGAGGCAGGTGGGAATTTTATTTTCTCTGCGCAACAACGAGAGGAAGAAAAAACTGGGCCAAATATCAGTGTACGTCACGCGATCAAGAGCTTTACTTACCTACCCCTTAATGTTTAATACGTTTTTTTTTTTGTTTTTGTTTTTTGGTTTAAATTGCATACTATAAACATGTACCTAATATGGCCAACAGTAATTCTGAATCTAATATAGCAATAAAACGATGAAAGCAAAAAGTTTTAACAGCATGACGCTGCCGTGCTGCAGCAGCGTTGCCTTGTGTCTGTGTGTAGGGGACCACTGAAACCCAGCGTCTTCACATGGCATTTTATTTTTTTTATTTTTTTTGGACTGTGCACGCATTTTCCCCTAATGTGTGGTGTTTTTGAGGCAGCTAAACGCCTTTCAGGTTTTTATCATGCATGCTGAGGCCACTCATAGTACCAACTAGCCAATAAGGAGATACCAGCTGTGACATAAGTCCTAAACAGTCCATAATTAGCAGTCAAAAAAAAAAGGGTTTAATGATCGTGATCTTCTGTTTTGTCTTAATAATCATGTTGATAACTGGAAGCATGCAGCTGAGGATCTTCCTGAGTGTGTGCAGACGAAAGCACAACCGAGCACCTCATCTTATGTGTTACCAAGTTAATGCCAAGGATTTGTTGGGGGGGGTAAATTACGGACTGTTATATCTATCTGTATGCATGTGTGTATGTGAGCACATGCATGGAAAGAGAGTACATATGCACCTCCTCCCCGACCCTGGCCTGCACATAAACGAATGCCAACTGAAAGCGATGTTCAGCTCTCAGTGTCCTGAACATGGGGGGGTTTACAGTTACAAATGTATTTATATGCCCTAGGTTTTTGTTGTTGTTGTTTTTCCACATATTGCCACATTAAAACTACAAGGTTTGATGTAATAGAATGGGATCCTGTAGGATAGACCGACAGAAAGGAGCTCGTTGTAGTGAAGGGGAAGGAAATCCTTTACAAATAAAGATCTGAGAAGTGTGCTGCGCGTTTACCATCGCCCCCATTTTTTTTAATCTGATACCCCTGAACTATATCCAGATATAGGAATAAACTATCCCTATTGCCTTCAGCGGTCACTTAATCAGTAGAGTCCATCTGTGTGTAAATTCACCTCTATGTAGTGTAAATTCACTACATTTTTGTATAAGAAGAGTTTAAATCTAATTTATGATGTTCGCAAAAGCCGAAAAGCTCATAGTATAGTTGGTTCCTTTTGCTCCCTGAAAATTTTTCATCCTGCTTGCTCAATAAGATTATTGATAAATTTGAATACATTTACAAATTTTATTAAATGCAATCATTGTTAGTGGTAAAATCTACATAACACAACTGGTGAAGCATACACTATTACATAATGGGTTGGACTGACTATATAAACTGATGTTGTTTTGTCATTATTAAATATCATAACCCATGGTAATAAATGCTGACAGTGCAAATCCAGTCTTTACACAACATATTTGAGGTAAAGCATGGTGGTGGCAGTGTTGTGCTGAGGGATGCCTCTACTTAGTAGGGACAGGGAGGCTGGTCAACGTTAAATGGATGATTGTGTGCTAAATACAAGGGCATCCTGTTAAAAGCTGCAGAATATAAGAAGATGAGGTTCATCTCCAAACAGTACAACAACAGAATGCCCTTATTAGACCCAGGACCAATTTAGGACTTGCGACAAAACTCGAAAAGTAAACTCCAAAGACGCTCCAGTCTTTGCTATTTTGCAAAGAACGGGGGAAAAAATCAGCTTCGATATCATTTGAAGCTACAGCTGAACAAACCTTCGGCTGTAATTGCAGCAAAAGGATGCTCTACAAAAAACTGGACGCATGGAGGCTGAATCCAGATGCGCACATTGCTTTTTAGATTCTCACCTGTAATTTTTTTTCTAAACCAATCCATCGTTCATCTCGCCCTTAATGATGCGCCGCTTTGTGTCGGTCTATCACGTAAAGTCCCAGTAAAATACACTGAAGCTTGTGGTCGGAGCCTGACAATCTGTGGAAAGGTTCGAGGGGTGTAAATACTTTCAGGAGACACTGTAGATGAGGTAAAAACCTGCTGGGACGGCTGCTGCGTTGTCTTCAGTCATTGTAGCAACACCACCACCACTGGCGGACCAGCCTTCTGTTATTAAAGAGACAATGGGAAAAAAAAAAAAAAAAAAACCTCTGGTCTTTTATTTGCCCTTTGCAGTATGTGAGAAATGGGGGAAAAAATGAGTTTTTTTTCAGTGTATGTTACCTTCTTTTTTTTTTTTTCTTTTTTTTTTTTTTTTTTTTTGGGAAAAGTATTACATGGGATCCCATTACCCCCCGATCCCAGCACACAGTCTGCATTTCTGTGATAAACTGTAACTGTCGGGTCTCCTCGAAATCTTCGTGCTCTTTCTGTGCATACCTGGTGTATTCGTGTTGCTCTTACCTCAACGTGACAACCGGAGGGACTGTCTGCGCGCCCCCGTGACGCGTGTCGCTTTTTTCACGCGCGCGGCGCAGACATGCACGTGGCTGGTCGGTGCGCTGGATGAGAAGGCGCGATGGGGACCTTCTGTGATTCTCTAATCAGTCATTGTGCACTCGGCTTGCATGTGGACTAACTGTGTGGGGATGACGTGTCAAGGGTTGAATATTGTTAAATATGCATTTCTTTTGTGTGAATTTGGGGTGGGGAAATCACAGAACTAAAAAAAAAAAAAAAACAAGACAGTAATGTCAAATCTATTTATAGTTGTCTCTGTATTACTGGAGAATCATGTGTTGAGATGTACTTTGTATATACAATGTTGTACATTACAGAGGTACACTTTTTTGGTACAGTATTGTACAGTAATAGCAATAGTAGTTTAATCAAACAGGCCTTATATAATTATATGTGTAGTTCTTGTAGTAGATTTTTTTGTTTGTTTTTGTTTTTTTAAATAAACATGGCTTGCTATAAAATTTGTCGATCCAATGAGACCCGAAGAACACACAGCCGTAGCACAAACGTAACGTATAAATGGAAACCGTATCTAAGTCAAACAGCTCAGAGAAAAGAAGAGCTCTCAAACGGGATTTTGGGGGTTGCATTTTACTCAACTCAACCTTAATTTGAGTTCACATACAGCACTGGGATTTTAGTAGGTATTTACCCCACTACAGATTTCTTCTGTTTTTGTCACGCCTAAATGTTTAAGATGATCAAAGAGAAAAGATCACACCAGCATTAATAAAATGCTAATTTAAAAAGGCTGATTTCCTTTATTATGGGAAAAGGACAAACTAATTCTGGTAAATCATGAATTAACTGTGGTTTTACCACATTTTGGGGGTTCATTTTGGCTAGCCACACCCAGGCCTGAAAACTATCATACCCGAGGAATCAAATCATTGAAAAGGGATCCGGCTGTCAACATGAAGTAAGCTCAAAGATCCCAAAGAGCAACACAGCCGGCCTGATCTAAAGATGTGAAAGAATAAAAGAGTCACTGTCACTGACATCTATCACTAAAAATACATTTTCAAAGTTTTTTTGGGGGGGGGGATTCAAGTGAATCACACCGAACATCGTCATGTACGAATAGGGAAACCATGAAACAGTGGTGATGCTTCCCGCTAGCAGCCGGCCTACCACAATCACTCTAAGAGCGCGTTAGCAACTCATCCAGAAGGTCAGCAAACAACCCAGAACATCCAAAGTGCTGCAGCCCTTGCTTACCTCAGGAAAGATCCGTGTTTATCATTCAGCAATAAATAAGGGACTTTGCAAAACCACTGATGAGCAAAAATGACACAAACGATGCAACACACCTACTAAACATCTTGAAGATCCCCGACACTTTTGTGACAATATTCTGTACACTGACGAGACAAATGTGACGCTTTTTTGGAAGATCATCTGGTAAAACACCAGACTAGCATTTCAGGAACATCAAAAAAGGAACATCAAACTGACAATCAAACATTGTTTCCATTAACTTAAACTTAAGCACTCTATACGATTAAGAAACAAGACGATGATCGATTGTACGCCAGCAAGACGTGATTGGTTAAAAAATATCAGGTTTTGGAGTGGTCTAGTCAAAGTATTGACTTTGACGTTGTACAGATGCTATGACATAATATTAAACAGGTCTTAAAAAGAGGAGAGGGTCAACATTTCTTCACAGCGATACTGAAGACTAAATTGTTACTGCAGATCCTGAATGGCAGTTGCTGCTGTCATGAGTGGCAGAACCAGTTATTGATATTATTGGGATTTTTTTTTTATTCACTTTGAACCAGGTTGGTTTGTATAGCTTTTTCCCCCCTTTCACAATTAAATGTGAATTTAGAACAGCCATTTGTATTCACTCAGGTAATCTTTGATAATGATTTTTTTTTTTTGGGATCTGAAACATTTAAGTGGGACAGCAAACAGGTTTAAATAAGAGGCAACCGGACTTTTGTTTGTTCTTTCTGAAAACGTTTCAACACCAATCCAGGAGTCGAAACGTTTTCAGAAATAATTGAACGAAAGTCCGGGTGCCTCCGATTTAAGCCTGTTTGCTGTCGTGATGACCCGGATAACTGAGAATTTGCACAGGCATTTAAGTGGGATACAAACATAAATTTGTCAGGGATGAAATTTACTTCTCCAGCCTGATTTCGTTACAGAACACAGTGTTGTCTACAAACGTAATCATTTATTGAGGGTTCAAACCTGATTTAATCTGTCAACATGGCAACAACCGCTACAGATTTTTTTTTATTATTAAAACCTGATAATCTTCGTTTGAAAATATAATATTAACAGCATATTTGCTGAGTGAATTTTGAGTAGCTATTAAACAACTACCCATTCCACATAGTGTGATGCTACTGGTTGTTGTAGGACCCAAAAAGCAGAGAGACAAAGGTAGGGAGCCATTATGGGTGAATTTAATGAAAATTCAATACTTACAAAAACACTGGAGGACGCAGGAGCCAGAGCAAAAACAAAATGTAGACCTGGGGTGCAGATGAGAAAGCGATCAGGCAAGGTGACATGAAGCAACAGTAGGAACCAGAAGTAAATGGGACAATGAGAGGAGCTTAGAGAGAGACAGAGAGCAACAGGGGAACAAGAAAGAGAATCTAAATGTAACTGAGGATAACTGGATACAGGGAATAAACTAAATACATTGCAGAAGGGACCTGAAGCAAGGCTGGTCTGATGAATACCAAAATCAAGAACTGTGTAAACCGTGACACAGTCTTTTTTTTCTGCATTTTCTGCATCATGTCTCAGCTGAGGGAGTGATTGACGGGATTCATCTGAAGTTATGAATGTCGGCGTTCAGCTAAACCCGGCGGTCTACAATGAAGGTGGCTGATGAAAATAGTTCTATGGTAATGAAGCGTGTATCCCCTTACACTGAAGAAAATGTAAATGAACAAACCTACGTTAAATCTGAATACATCTATTAAGCGGGGAGAGGTGACAATTCGACGCAAAGAAATAATGAAACTCAAAATTCCCGTGAAATTTAACTGAAGCATTCTGGTATTTACCATTTATTTATAGATTTATAGATTGATGATGATGCCAGGGAACTTTTTATTTATGACTTTCTCGGGGGTTTCCATATTATGTGACACAGAGGCTTATTTCTTTTAGCCATTTTTTTAAGAAAAAGACCAACATGCAGACGTATGTTGATCTTTATAATACAAGAAATGGCTCCAAGAATATAGCTGCTCACCTGAGCTTGGCCATATCTCCAACTTGAACCAGAACAGTAATTAAAATGTTTGACATAATTGAAACTGCAAAAAAAAAAAAACAAGATACCCCACCACTCTCTGCATTTGTGTCCTCCATCTGTAACACCTGATACCACGTTTATCCCCAGCTCTTCTCTGCAGTTTGGTCCATTTTCAAACTTATAAAACAGAACACTTGGTGCATATCCAAAAATGATATGGAAGATGACCCCCTAAAAACACTAAGGAAAAGCATTAATGAAATGGGGCTGTATGCAGAGTTACATTTACTTGAGTAACTTTTAGAAATACTTTTAGAAGTAGTTGTACTTCACCGTACTGTTTACTTTTACTTGAGTAATACAATTTTTAGCCACTTCCACCCTTTTGTCCAATGAGGGTTCTTGCAACAACGGTAGCCCTTGGCAAGCATCCGCTCTGCCGGCCTCCATCCAACTCAAAAACAACAAATTATCTGAGAATCTTGACTGCTACCATATCTGTTTTGTCAGACTTCATCAATTTCTTCTTTGAAAGACGAAGACTTAGACGAACTTTATTGTAATTTACATACAAAACGATATGTCGTTGCATACAGCTTACGACAATGTAATGAACTGAAAATAAAATAACATTACAATATAAAGTGCAGCAGTGATACGAATGTAACAGTGCAGGAGAAAGACAATTTTTATTTAAAACAAAACAAAAAAAAAGTGAAAGTGGGCTCTGTGTTTAGAATGGAAGTATATGCTAGGTCATATGTGCTTCTTCAAATTCACTGGATTAAAAGTGTAACATTTTATAGTATAATTTTCAGTTAATACTTTAATCAGTTAATAATTAGTAGGCAATTGACTATAATACACAAATACATACATTTCAGAATTTGAGTTTTAGTATGTATAATCAACTTCTATGCTTTTTGACAAGCAGCGAGGGGGGAAATATAAATAAGACTTAAACAACTTTATTTGTCATTTTTAGTGCACAGAGTGCATACAGAACGAAATTCCGTTTGCATACAGCTTGAAAAATCACAGTGAGTTGCAGTAAATTACCGTAAATTACAGGATAAAGTGCTGCGGTGATTTATGTAAACTACTGAAATGTAAACAATGCAGGGGAAATAGATAGTGTGCGATTTCACAGTGTACAGGTGAGTATTATTAAAAACTGTGTAGTCTACGAATGTGGTACAGAGTCCATTTGTGGCTTCAGCAGTTCAGCAGTCTGAAGCATATGAGTAATAAGGCACTTTCCTTTTTGAAAAGAGATTTATCTGCTCAGAGGGGGAGATGGAGATGTGAAAGGTTTGAGCATTTAGTATAATATCCCTGATCAGGTGCCTGCAATAAACAGCCAGAGATTTCAGAGTTCATATTTTTTTCAGAATGAGATTATCTTTCTGTAACATTTGATGGACTACAAATTCCACAAGCCTTTGTGTGTAAATAAAATATGGAAAACCCACAAAAAAACATTAACGTGAAGATTTATTTATTCCATGGTTCCGAGGAGACATTTTAGGCTGGTTATTTACAAGGTTTATGGTTTCATGAGAGAAAAAGTCGGAAGTTCCCGTGACATTTCCGCAGTGAGAGAGAACGCCCGCCCCTTTTGAAGCCCACACACTTCCTCCATCATCACACACCGTCACACGGCTGCTGGCTCAGCCAAACAGACGGGCTGCCACCTTCCAGGAATCCCCTCAACCTTAAATCCTCGTCTTAAACTCAGGGAAGCCGCGATATATCCGCAGCTAGCAGCGAGCGTTGCTGTTCCGGGTGTCCGCAGCAGCAGTCACCCCGGCATGCGGTCCCTTTTCCTGCCCAACAAGTTTGGCTCTTTGACGTATTCTGTTTCCAGACGAGTTGTTTTCTCTCTTCTGTTTTTTAACCCCCTCCCAGCTCAACTTTTTGAGGTGTGGACAGGCTTAAAACGGGTTAAATCCAGCTGACCCGGGTCCCACAGGCAGAACCGGAACCAGGTGAGTCAACACAGCCGCTAACTCGTTACCATGCTAACCAACACAGAACTTTCTGTTGCCAGCGAAACCCACAAAGCTAACTCTTTATTAGCATGTTCTAGTGTATAGACAATGTTAATAGTTTATGTTTATAGTAATATATATGCATATATACGTGTGTGTGTGTGTGTGTATATATATATATATATATATATATATATATATATATATATATATATATATAATGTGTGTATTCTGGAGTATGTAACAAAAGTAATTTCTTCCCTCTGGGATTATTAAAGTATGTCTGATTCTGATATAGGGTTTTAGCCGACTAGTTTAAAGTTTATTTGCAGAGAGTATAAAGAATCCAGTGTTGTGGTGGTGTGTTGTTGTTATTATTTACAGATTAGAGCTCCTTCATCTTAATTTCTAAACATAGTGTAAAATGAGGACTTTAGAAGAAGGGCTAACAACCCAGTCCTGCTTCCCTTTAGCCCAGATACGATGTTCTCTCTGGTTCACAGACAACAACATCCCTGTTGTTGTTTGTGCTCCTTTTTTTTGTTTTTCAACCACACTTTTTCCTTCCGCTCAACTTTCCAGTAACACGCTTGGATGCACCCCCAGTAGTTCCCTATAGGCCATTTTTCTGTTATAAATCTTACAAAAACTGAATAAGCTCTGTACTATTATCAAAATAAACACTTCATACATCAATATAGTGAATCAATAGAATGTATGTTTCTTTTTTTTTTTAACTGAAATACTATAGTATTGAGATGCACCTGTATTACTTTTCTAGCCACTTTATAAAGAAAATATATTTTTCAGTGTGATGAATTTGGATTGTTTTGCCATGAGTTTCTGCTCCGCTTCCCTTTTAGCATGTCCGGGATAACAGGAAGCACGACAAACTACCTGTGGTCTGTGCACGATGTCCTCGGTCAGGGCGCCACTGCCAGCGTCTACAAGGCACGCAACAAGGTAAACACCGCAGCAGAGCCGTTTTAGTCATCGTCTCAGACGCTCGCGCCTCTGCTGCTGGAAGATGAAAAGATAAGGAAGCGCTGCGGTCGCAGTGATGTGGGCTGCCTCTGACGCGCTTAGCCGAGGCCCGCGACGCGCTGTGCTGACGACTACGCTGTTTGTGCAGAGATCCGGCGAGCTGGTGGCCGTCAAAGTGTTCAACGTGCTGAGCTACAGCCGCCCCCATGACGTCCAGATGAGAGAGTTCGAGATGCTCAGGAAGCTTAACCACAGCAATATTGTGAGGCTGTTTGCTGTCGAGGAGGTAATGGATATTGTGAAATGTTGCAACAGTGCGTTTTAGATTTAGAGATTTGATGCTAAAGGTCCAGCTTGCTGACTTTGTTGCTTTTCTTGCCAGCTGCCAACAAAGCAGAAGGTCCTGGTGATGGAGTACTGCTCCGGCGGGAGTCTGCTCAACCTGCTGGAGGACCCGGAGAACGCCTTCGGCTTGCCCGAGGCGGAGTTCCTCACTGTGCTGCAGTGCGTTGGTAGGTAGGATGACGTTCTGCAGCGTGGCGTGCCCCTGTGTGTGTCGTGTACCCTCACCCTACGTTCTCTGCAGTGCAGGGTATGAACCACCTGCGGGAATTCGGGGTGGTGCATCGGGACATCAAGCCGGGGAACATAATGAGGCAAGTCGGAGAGGACGGCAAGTCCATCTACAAGCTGACGGACTTCGGAGCAGCACGGGAGCTGGAAGACGACGAGAAGTTTGTGTCCATTTATGGAACCGAGGAGTACCTGGTAGGATTTTAATGTTATGAGCAAACTTCGTCGCCCTCTGCTGTTTTTTTGTCTCCTTTTGAAAATAGGCAGTTGAAAAGCTGAATATTCTCTAAACGAAGACTTTAAAAAAGAGCTTCAAAGTGGCAGCTTGAGATAAATGTTTTAGAAGCTCTTTAAATAAAGCATTTTGCTAATATAGAAAAACATAATTGTTGGCACCCTTCAAAAGCTTTAAGATAAAATCTGCTGTAATTGCAGCAGTTCTCTAATTGGAGATTGGTTTGCTTCCTCATCTCCATCTCACTTTACATGGAGGTACAATAGAATATACGTCGGTTCTCTATCAGCGGTCTCTTTTTTTTTAGTTACTCTGGTTGGTTTATATGGACAATTTTAGCTGAGATTTTGTCTTACTGTGGCCTTTCTAGGCTCCTTACATATTTTTGGAAAACATTTTTCCACATCTGGGTAAGTATGGGGAAAAATAAATTGATTATGGAAGAAGGATTGATTTTTTTTTTCAACCCTTTTTTTCAATTTAGGTCTCAATGGTTAATAAATAAATATTTTAACGTTGATTTTCATTTAGATGGTGTCATGCTGTATCTTTGATTTGAGACATTGCACCTTGATTTTAACATTTTATCCTTCAGTGTTTTGGTTTTTCAGTGACAGATTCAAAAATAAACAAGGAATATTTCCTCACATTTTGGACTTTAGACACCTTCAAATTCAGATTGAACTGGATGTAATGGTTCTCAGACTGTCTCTGGTTAAAATGTTAAGCTGCACATTAAACAACAACTCTTGGGAATTTTTACAAACAAAAAAACCCCAAAACAAAACAAAGTAATGAAAGTTGTAAGATGAGTGCGTTACAGGATCTAGATGTACTGTAGGATACTACAGCTCTTAATAGACGACTTAGTCCAAATGCGGAGAGAAAAACGAAGCAGAAAAATGACCCGACATGACATCCTGAAAACTTGGAGGTTCTTTTCAGGAAATTGTTTGATTTCAAAAACCTACAGAAAGCTCAAGGTGAAAACTTTGGACTCAAATGTCCAGAATGTTATAAACGGCAGAAGTTTCAAGTAGTTTCCGTTTCCAGAAGTCTGGACAAGTCGGACAATTAAAAGCAAAGAAATGTAGAAACCCAGATTTTTCTTGCCAAATCTGTCTAACTTTATATGTGAGGTTCTCTTTTCTTTCACATTTTGAAGAGTGACTACGTTGCGTTTAAGCCGTTGGGTTTATTTGCCCTAGACCATCTAAGGCGAGGGTCTCCAGCCTTTTTTTTTTTTTAGTCTGCAACCCGCTTGAGTAATGAAGGCGCTGTATGATAAGACGGCATCATGAGGCAGTACCTCCACGGCCCCCGCTTTGAAGACCGCTGATCTAAGGGTATGCTGGATTTTATTAAGGGATTAAAAGAGTAAAAAGGTGCTGCATTCAGGGCGCAGCTATCTAATAATTTAGTAATCGTGTATTCTGTCGATTATTCTGACATCTTAGGAACGTACTGCAGATTTTTCCTTTAACTACGTAAGCTTATTTTATGAGGAATAGAAGTGCAAGTAAACAAATGATTCCTTTTTATGTTTAAATAACATTTTATTGCTTAAAATGCAACCATAGTATGACTTTACTGTAAATTTACTTTACTTGTGACACGTCTGCAGCTACATGTTTAAAGCTCAGCCCTTTCTGGTTGTATTGACATCAGTACAGAGCTAGCTGCCTCCGTAGTGAAAATGGTCACAAACAAAAAAGGGACTTTTACATTTTGCATTCTGGATTTATTTCATTTTTTTGAAGATCAAAATAGACAATGTTGTACAAGTCAAATAGATCCCTTGTAGTGTACTTAAGGGTCATCTTGATTTATTTGACGTAAAACCAGACAAATAAGAGATCAAATATTACCTCATCAGTAAAGTAAACTGCAAATTTAAATTTGTTTATTATAAAAATAAAATAACTGTTGTTTTTAGAGTCAAACCTGACCTACAGTCTGTTCTTGTTCTGCAGGCGTTGATGGGAACTTTGGCTCTTTTCAGAGAACCAGCTTCTCCGACTGCCGAGGCTTTTTAAGTCTTATATTTTCCCTCGATTTGGCAAAAATGAATGGTTTGGGTGTTTTTAAAAACCCCTTTTGCATTCAGTGTTTTTATGAGAAGCAATATAATTAACTGATTTTGCGATTTCTGTTACAAAAGCGTTTGTAGTTTGATAAAAGTTTCATCAAACTTTGTATTGCACAAATTAACAGGAAACTGCAAACGAACCAAAGAACCAGAACCGAGCTCTGTTCTAAGTGCGCTACAGGAAGAACAGGTCTGATATGTCTCTGCAGGTTCAGGGTGGAACCTCATCTTAAATGTATGAGCATTTTTCCTGTGACGGCGCTCTGCTTCGTTTGGCTAGTATCTTTTAACGGCAGCCAGATGCAGTTTTGCTTCAGGGTCTTATACCGCTCAAACAACCCAGCACGCTCTCCACCGCTGTCTGGTGGGGGGGGGGCAGAGAGGGGGTGTGCTGCTCAGGTGTTGCAGCGTCGAGGACTGGCTGTTCACCCACTGCGCTGTTTTCTGTTAAGTTTGAAATGGTCCCCCTCTTATCTGCCTAGGCAGGTGTTTCCCCCAAAGCCTCCCTCTTGTGTTTATTTGCATATTTGCAGCCTCTTTGCTCAACAGTTCATTTGCCGTTTTCCTCTGATGCACACCTCTGTTAGGTTTTGCGGCGCAATGATACGTGGAGAGATCACCTATCATTATTTCAATCAGATAGTAGGTTAGCAGAATGAAAGGCCTGCCACTAGTCAAGGAGAATGAAATCTGCTGATACGGGTGCTTCTGATTGTGACTATTTATTTGCAACAACAGATAAATAGAGAAGATTTCTGTTTTTTTTTTCTTTCCCCTCTTTATAAATAGCACCCAGACATGTACGAACGCGCCGTGCTGCGTAAGCCTCACCAGAAGTCTTACGGCGTGAGCGTGGACCTGTGGAGCATCGGCGTGACCTTATACCACTCTGCCACGGGGAGTCTGCCTTTCACGCCCTACGAAGGACCCCGTAAAAACAAGCTCATCATGTAAGCTGCGAGGCTTTAACACGCTCCTAAAACCTGTTTGGAGTTTCAAACTCTATAACCCACACCCCCCTCCCTTGGTCTTGTTTGGCTTGTTCTTTAGGCACAAGATCACCACAGAGAAACCCATGGGAGCCATAGCCGGCACGCAGCAGGTGGAAGGTGGTCCCATACAGTGGAGCTACCACCTGCCTTACAGCTGCCAGCTTTCACAGTATGGATCCTCGGACCGGTGCTAGGTTTAGCCCCTTTTCCACAGGTTTCCTGCCACCTGTGTGTCTCATTGTCTGCAGGGGTCTGAAAGTCCTTCTAGTTCCGGTCCTTGCAGGCATAATGGAGGCCGACCAGGGCAGGTGTTGGGCCTTCGACCAGTTCTTCTCAGCCACCACGGATATATTGCAGCGGCAGCCGGTCCACCTGTTCTCCCTGCAGCAGGCCATGGCTCACAGTATTTACATGCATCACTACAACACGTACGTCTGCACTGGCATGTGGTCACCCGCTGTCTGAGCCGGTTCATCTGATAAACCCACGTTAACTGATTCTTTTTTTTATATATGTATATAAAAACATTTTCTTAACCATCCTGTCGGTTTCGCAATAGCGTGTTGCTGAGTCAAACGGGAAGCTCTTTATTCTGCTCAGAAAGAGCTTTTTTAAAGAACTAATATATGTTTTTAAAATAAAAAAATGCTGCTGTGTCTTATTGATTTTTATGTTATAGACTAAGCAAAGTGAACATTTTATATCTCTACCAGCTTTGAACATCTAGAGACTCAAACTTCTGCCCATTCTTCTTTGCAAAACAGCCCAAGCTCAGCCAGACTGAATCTGAACATCCGCTTTCACGTTTTTCCACAGATTCTCTATTGGATTAAAGTCTGGACTTTGACTAGGCCATTCTTACACAGGAATTTGCTTAGATCTAAACCATTCCAAGTGAATCTCTGCGCCAGTCTCAGGTCTTATGCAGTCTCTTGCAGGTTTTCATCTTCTCTGTCCCTAGGGAAGAATATCATCTCCTACAGCATGATGGTGCCACTACTAAAGTTCTCTGAAAACCCGTATTCATGCATAGGCTACATAAAAGTGGTCTCCGTTTATCAATTAAGTGACTTCTGGCCTAATTTTGTTCAATTAACTCTGTTAGCTGTTGCTAATACTGGTTCAGAAAGTTGCCGCAGGACCCCCAATGTGCAGTCTAGAACGAGTGGGGTATCAGAAGCTAATCCTCAGAAAATAGATTTAAATGCTCTTTCAAAATGCACGTCACTATAAGTCGTAGCTATAAAATTAGTAGAAACATTTTCTTCCATATATTTGTTTAAACGGCTCTCTGGACTACTTCTAGTCTCACCAACAACAGCGGGAGTCGCGACGTTCGTGCCTCTTTTATTCTGTAGCTTGAAATATGAAGAATTTTAAAACCAAAGGCATTAATCCTAATATTTAAAAAAAAAAAGAAATTTACAAAATTATGCCTAAAACAAGCCCAAAACACCCCCTTGTCCTTCTGTGTCTAAACAGCGTGTCGGCGTTCTTTGAAGAGGTGGCAGCCCAGACGGGTATTGGCGTCCAGCAGCAGCAGCTCATGTACCTGGGTCACGACCTGGTCCTGGAGGGCAGCATGAAGGTGGTCAACCTTCCCTGCGCCTCGGCTTCCCAGCCTCTCGTTCTGCTCAGCAGCATGCCTGAGGCCAACAACAGCCTGCCCTTCAGAGAGCGTAAGGCATCCTCAGCTTCAGCTCTCCATGGTTTCTTTCAGCTCTCTCCCATTCTGTCCCGTTTATTTCATGCAATCAGGCTGAGCCAAAACGAAGCGTGACTCCTCAGCTATTAGTGAGGCATAAAGAAATGCCATAAATCATATTCCTTGTGATTTTTTTGTTTTGTTTTATGTAGCGGAGATGCCCCTTATTCCATCCAGGTTTGACGTGGTGGCAGATTATAATTTCTCCAAGGTACTGCTACTCATCTTAGCTTCCATCAAATTCAGGTTTAAGGTTCTTCTACGACGACCTGTTTGCTTCTCTTTCAGGTAACGGTGGGAATAGTCCACCAGTACAGGAGGATCGTACAGTTGCTGCACACGCACAGAGAGTTGCTGCTGCAGGGCTACTACGGCTACATGTGAGACCCGGGCCGAATCAATTCTCTCTCTGCTCTCTCAGGGAGGAGCCCCGCAGCTCCACTTGACACTTCTCACGTCTTTCTTTTGCTCTCTCGTTGTTTCTCAGGATGAAGCTGCGGCACGAGTGCGCAGAGGCCATGCACAGCATCGCGATAATCACCATTAGACTGCAGTCCGGCCTCAGCGCTCAGCACAGGATTCACAAACTGTACGTTTAGTTGCAGACGTTAGAAGGTGATCTCATATCCGTCCTGTTGGACCTGGGATTTCAGACGTGAGGCTCGTATCTGGCGAGTGTTAAAAGGCACAGCTGGACTTGTCTCCTCGTGACGCGAACATCCCAGTGTTTCCCTTGCTGCCATCACCTCACGCGTTAACCTTTTCCTGTCCACCCTCTCTCCTGTGTGTGTGTGTGTGTGTGTGTGTGTGTGTGTGTGTGTGTGTGTGTGTGTGTGTGTGTGTGTGTGTGTGTGTGTGTGTGTGTGTGTTTCTTAGGTCTTACTCTTCGGAAAAACAAGGCAATGTTGATAACTCGGGTCAAAAGCTGCAGATGGTAAGTGGCTCTGAAAGGAAGACAGCAGGGTTCAGTCGGACTCATGCGGGACTGTTTATACCTGCAGGGTGATGTGCACCAGAGGCGTGGCGCTTGCAATGTTCCCCTCCCCCATTTTGCATTTGACATACCGTATTTTTCGGACTATAAGTCGCTCCGGAGTACAAGTCGCACCAGCCGTAAAATGCATAATAAAGAAGGATAAAGCATATATAAGTCGCACTGGAGTATAAGTCGCATTTTTGGGGGAAATTTATTTGATAATATGCAACATCAAGAACAGACATGTCATCTTGAAAGGCAATTTTAAATGAAAATAGAACGGAGGCAACAACAGGCTGAAAAATTGTACGGTTAGCTTACGCTACATGACACAACTGAGAACGTGCCTGGTGTGTTAACATAACATATTAAAAGCTATTCACATAACTATAGCATAAATAACATGCAAAGAAGTTAACCAAAGCGCCCGTGTCACTCCAAATAACTAAAATCCAGTGCAATCTTCATCCTCGGTGTCACTTTCAAATAACTGCGTTAACTCCGGAGGTAGAAGATGCGGCACTTCCGCTTGTACGTCGCTTACGTCTGATTCAACACAGGCCTAGAGCGCCCTCTTGCGGTTTGGTGTGAAAATAACAGGTGTAATGATATACCGGTAAAAATGTGTAATAATTTCACACATAAGTCGCTCCAGAGTATAAGTCGCACCCCTGGCCAAACTATGAAAAAAAACTGTGACTTATAGTCCGGAAAATACGGTAATTAATACCCAAAGTTGTACCTGTCATGAAGGTGATATGAGAACTGTTAGCAGAATACATGCATATTCATTACATAAATAATAGTTTATGTCACATTTTATATATATGTGTTAATTGCATGACAAAAAAAAAAAACAGATATTTGGTACAGAAGCCTTAGTTTGAAATTAAGGAAATCAGATGTTTTCTGTATTTCTTGCTGTGCTTTGCACACACTGCTCCACTCCACCATGCAGATCTTCTCCAGATCCTTCAGGTTTCAGGGCCGTCGCTGGGAAAGCCCTTACAGAGCGAAGAAGCTTGTTGGCTACGATCTCCTGATCATCGTCATCAACCTTTATTTACCCGGGATAAGACTCCTTAAGATCTAAGATCCTTTTTTACACGGGTGTCCTGATAGAGTACCAATGATAGAAATGAAAGACTAATGCATGCTGTGCAAGTGGGGAAATCTGCAATGTAACACTTGTTCCCTCACTGTAAATTGGTCTTATTAGTTTTGCCTATTTGTTACATTTATTTCTTAAGTTCCATGAATTTATCTTGTTTGCCCTTCTTATTTACGTTTTGCTCTGTGGTGTACAATGTTTCCAGTGTTTTGGCATTACAGACGGTCACAGTTGTTCTGATGCCTTTTTTTAGTTTCCATAATCATCTGCAGGTCTCTGTGTGCTGCGATGAAATTTGGGTAGCTGTGGTTTTATGTGTGGGGGGGAAATCAGGTGGGAGAATGGGGCTTTGTTTTATAAATACTTTTTTTCCTAGGTTTATTTTCATTTTTATTTAAGTTTTGTATCAGATTGCTAAATTAAAGTCGAGTGAAGTAAATGGTGACCTTGTGGAAAGTGGTGAGTGAGTTGCTGCTGCTGCTGTTGCAGGTTTATCAGCACCTGCCCATCTATTCTGCCGGCATCCGGGAGTTTCAGACCCAACTGGAGCACCTGCAGATACAGCAGGCCAAGCTGGCAGAGAACCTCACTCACGACAAGAGGTATTGTGGGAGAGCTGTGCTGTGTCATTTCTGTAGGGCTTTATCACGGAGAATAGATTTTTTTGTTGTCTAAACTTTGGTTTCTCTTGCTCCTCAGCTGTCAGAAGATGCACATGCTGCTGGAGAAGATCACGGCAATTCATCAGCAGTATCGTAAAGACAGACTTACAGGAAGTATGCGGACTTTTACAACTACAAGTGCTTGATTGCTCAAAGTTTACTTTAGTTTTTTTTTTTTTACACTCTAGTTTTTAGTGGCAATTGTTTCTTAAACAGTCACGATTGCACAAACTGAGACAGTTAAACATGAACATACATGACCCGAGGCAAAGAGTCCATATTCCTTGTTTCTTTAACTCTTTAAGTTCTTTGTTGCTGTTCTGTTTAGTCAATCATTCATTTTGTGGCCAATATACAAAACTAACGCTGTGATTCCCTTGTTAGTCCACTTTTTAAATTCTGCATCATACCTAACCGGTAGGAAATTACTCCCATTAACATTTGTTAACGTGAATCTTGTAAGTGGGTCTATTTGGTCTATGGTATTCCTATCTGCTTCTCCATGTCCTCTAATTTAATGCAGTGGGCATTTGCCGAGCTCCTTTTGCATTTCTCCCCACTTTTCAAAAGAAGCTGTATTATACCAACTTATTTTATCTCTTAGTTGGGCTGCATAGATGTATTTTAGGAGGTTTGGAAGCCCCATTCCTCCTCCTCCTCATCATCCTCCTCCCCCTCCGTTTGGAAGATAATCTTATTCTGGACTAATTTATTTTAGTTTTAGTTTAGTTTAATTTATAGTTTTTTATAAGTATAGCCTTTATGCACAGATGGTTACCGTGAATTCTTTGGCTGACCATTTTGGCTGGAAATAGTGCTGTGAATTTTTTTTTTTTTTTTTTTTTACACATTGTTTTCATGTTTTTGATTCTCTTTTTCTTTTCTTTTCTTTTTTTTTATAAAGCATTGAATGAAACAAAAACAAGAAGTAGACAAAATTATTTAAAAAAGAAACACATTTTTGGGAAACAATGTCACTAAATGTATTAGTCTTGAAAGGATTACAGGGTCCGTATCATGATTCAACAACAAGACAGAGATTGGCAACAATGAAATCCATTAGAGACGTACACTAACGGGAAAACTACGGCTAAATAAAAAAAACAAAACAAAAAAAAAAACAGCCTGTTTCACATTTGGCAAAGAAACATCCTGACTTTTGGGAAGGATTCTGTGGACTAATGTGACAAAGTAAATCTTATTAAGAGATTTTGAGAAGGTGAGCATCAGTTTACATTAAAACTAACAGGATTTAACATCCAACCTATAGTCAAACATGGAGGTGGCAGTGTGATGATCTGAAAGACTTAATGTAAGCATAAATTCTGCTCTAGCAGAAAATCCTGAAGAGGATTTTTTATTTTATAGCTCAAGCACATTTGTTTTCTACAGCAGGCCGGCGGTTCAGGACCGATACTGTTTCACAGCACTGTACCAACACATTAATCCTGACTTTTAGCCTACATGGACTGTCTTTAATACCCTAAATAGGTGTTGATGATCAACTGAAAACCAAAGCTGCCGTTGTAAGTCCATTTACAGTTATATTTTAACTTCTCTAATTACTTTTTTATTTATTTTTTTACCAGAACTTGCATATAATGACGAGCAAATACACAAGTTTGAGAAGTGAGTTGGCCCCTATGTATTTGTGGCTTCATATTTCCACCCAGCTGATGCCTCAGTGTGGGAAAGGCCTAACCCTGTTGCTTTCCTTTTCCCAGAATCCACCTGTCCTCCCACATCAAGCGGATGAAATCTTTATTCAGAGAAGAATGTGTGCCGAGATATAAAGAGCTGCTGGCCTCGACAAGGACGTGGAGCAGGTCAGCGCCTCAATATGATCAAAGCCTGCTTTAAGGAGATTACCGTAGATCATCACATTTCTTATCTTAGGTTACACGTGTTACTTTAAACACAGGTTTAGATTATCTCCATATAATTTAATGCTAAAGTCATATTGATTCTCATATAATGCAGACAGACAGTCTACCTGGCTAGGTGAATAGGAATATAAACTATTTTTAGTATCGCACCTTTCAGATCAAGGAGCTTCAAAATGATCAACTACACAATAATCCTTGTCCCTCTGTGAGGAAATTTAGATTGTATCAACAACAAATACAACATATTTACATGCAATAATTAAAAACAATGCTAATAACTACAGTAAAAAGGAAAATATTTGTAATATTATACAAGTGTTGTATAAAGTGCCAGTTTTATTTGAATTGTGCTCTTTTATTTATGCAAAACAGGATATGTAGAAGAATATTTTGTGGAAGTGATTTCGATAACAATAAATTACTTAAGACTTATAATTATTAATAGAATATGAATAAATAAGTAAATTCCTATCAATTATAATTTTTTCCCATAGTAAATTATACATTCCTAGGATATATACATATACAGTATGTTGGATGCAGAACTTAACAAAACACTGAAATAAAAAAATAAATTATATTCAGTCTTCTGTCTTTAATGTGGTCACATAAAAAAATGACACAAATTGAAGTGCAAGACTCAAAACAGGAAGGAAAAAAGCAGAAATCAAAGTGTCAAAGAAAACCTGATTTTATAGTAACACATTAAGAGCTGAAGGTTTTAAGGAGTTGTTCAAACCAAGATTTACTTATTTAATAAATGTATGCTAGTAGGGGTGGGCGATATGGACTCTACATTTTATTTCGATATATTGTGGTAATGTATGTGCCTGTGATTGCATGTCAATTATAGCCCAATAAGCACAAATACTGTCCGATGTAACGTATTAAAGCAAAATTCAAAATATGTTTCACCAGGACTCTAATTATATAAAGAAGTGTGATTTATTTTTTTTAATTACCAAACCGCACACAGTACCTCCATTTAATTATATGTTTTAATTAATTGATATTTATTGCTGCTCTTAATAAAGCGACAGTGGAGAAAATAGCAGAAAATAACAATCCTGAGACCATATTGGCAGTTCTGAGGGTTTTCAGACGCCCCTAGTTGGAATTTAACGTAATCAAGATAAATCCAATTTCTTATCATAAGAGATTTTTCACGGAAACGATAATGATACGATAAAGGCCCGTCCCTATAGACGAGCAGGTTTGTGTTCAGAGTTATCTCTTTTCAGACCGTCCTGTGCTGTTTTATCGGTGCCGGGGTGGAGGGGGTAATGGCAGTTTCTAGTATCTGTATTAATTAGGCTCTTCTTTTACTCGTATTTACAGCGTTTTAATGGAGATGCAGAACCGATTGCAGGACTTCAATTCCTTCTCTGCCGGCTTACTGGTAGACTTGGAAATAATCGAGCAGCAGCAGAATAAGGTAAACGTCATTTTTTAATGACTCTCAGCCTTTTTCTCGTCGACTTGAAACTCGGCCCCCTCTCTGTGGGAAGGTCGGGCCTTTCTCTGTGTTTACGAACAGGCAGCCCACGTGTGCGCTTGTATTTTGGATCGTGTGTCTGTGGGACAGGGTTTGTGGGACATAATGTTAGTGATGTTTAGGGTCTCTGAAGATGTTTTGTCTTGCGTGTCCTCCGCAGGCTGTGGACAGAATCCTTGACTCGCCGCAGTTTGGCGGAGCAGCACCGCAGCCTGAAATCGCGCCCAGGGACAAGGACCAGATGGTCTCCAGGTGTTTTTAACGTTTACACTTGTTTTATTACATCAGCCGGAGCGCTTGGTTAGGATAATTGTTCCAAAGACCTGTTGAGTTCAGACCAAATCTAATTTCTGGAAATGACCTGACGTCACCTCATGCTCCCCCCTGCGCAATTTGTCGGAAAACAATCATGACCGTATCTGGAGTTCTAGATTTGCTGGTTGTCAAATAAAATTAAGTAACAAAAATTATATGAAGACAGTTGAAAGAGATCTTACTGTGGCTTTGGGCAGAAAATGAAACAAGGTAAAGCTAAACATTGAACCCAGAGAGCAGAGACTGGAACAGATGGAGCATTTAACACGGATTTTACTGGCAATAAAACGTATAAACAAGGTAAAAAAAAAAAAAATAGTAGCTCTGCAAAGAAAAACATAAATGTGAAGCCTGACAGTTTTTTTAAGGATAATATTAAAATGTTCCATTAAAAATGTAAACATCCAAAAAGGAAAATCTGGAAATAGAATAATTAGAGGGGAAAACAAGCTGATCAAAGACATTTCTGTTTAAAAGATGTAAATATCTTTATTTCTGTATTATTAAGGAGCCACCAGGAGGATCTGCTCTTTAATTAATAATGTGCTAAAAATAGAACAAAGAATCTGTTAAAATGCGTATCCTCCTCCAAACCCATCAGAATTTTAGACATGGGCTCATTTACTTTGTTGTTCATTTTGTTAATTTGTTGATATTGGTTAAAAAAACAATATCAACAAAGGTTACTATGTACCAGGACTAAATATATATTTGTGCAGTCAGAGGCGTTTCGAGACAGCAGAGGCCACCAGGGGCCAGTGCCCCTGTAGAACTGTTCCTGGCACCTGTTATGGCCCCTGTACTAAAAACATGATATTAAATTTCTTAGGATAATAAATGCTGACAAAGATACCGTGACTGACTGGTCATTTGGATCAGTTGTATTTTTTTCGTTTATTTTTTTACCCAATAATAAAATAACAAAATAATTAAAAAGAAATATAAAAAAATAACAATAATTAGAAATTAAGCTGTTTCATGTTAAGCTCCCGCTGTATTGAGAAAAGATCAGGTGTCTGCAACCTGCAGAGCCACAATTGGCTCTTTGGCTTACTTAATATATTAAACGATGAAATGTTGACCTGTTAAGTCGTGCCCCCCCCCCCTTCCCCCCCCCAATATTTTGTTCTGTGCCCCTGTGGAAAATACACTGACCCTGGCCCCCTGCTAAATTTGGTCTAGAACCCCCACTGTGTGCAGTTCAGGATCGGCTTAGTCCAGGGCTTTTTAAAAAGTGGGGCGTGCCTCCTTTAGGGGGCGCCATTGTTCTTCGGGGGGCGGGGGGGTGACCAGAGGTGAAAGAAATAAACAAGAAAAGGTACCTATGACATTCAGTCACCCTAAGCTGCCTGTGGCTGTGGAGACAAAGTTCCCCCTCCTCTCCAAAGGAGCTGCAGGCCTACGCAGCCCCTCCATCTACAAACGTGTCAGTGAAGTTTTTCCAGTTAACACTGATTAAAATCCAGTGTTAAAATCCGGTTCGCAACAATGCCTCAAAGCTCACCACATTTCTACCTACAGAACGATAGTTAAAGCTTTGTGTCACATTTAATCTAACAGTCATACGCCAGGACCGGTGCACTGAGACTGTATTTACATCCGATGTTGATCGACAGAATTTAGTTTTCTGTATAAATTCTGTGGGGTGGTGATAACTCACAGTCCTGCAGTTATAGGAAAACCATTATTTTACTTACGCAGGTGGACTGTTATACAACTTGAAGCCAAAGTTAGAGGTTCACAAACTCATAAAAAAATAAACAAAGCAATATAAAAACATGTATATGTAGTATTTAATGTTTTTATATTGCTTTGGCTTCAAATTGTATAATAGTGAATCAATATAATAATACTTTAAATGCTCCCTGCGTGCCCGTTCTGGTAAGGAAAGAAATTCTCTGCTTTTGGAACTATCCTTTAAATGATGTACAGATCTGCAAACTTCTTATTTTCAAGCAATTAAAAACCCGTATTCCTGCCTTATTCAATTATCAATAAAGCTTAAAAAAAAGCCATCCTGGAGGGTGTGTATATGCACCCTTCCTCAAAGCTTGAAAAAGACCCACTATCATGCAATTCTCAATGTGTGCATGAATGGGGGAATGTGTTATGAAGCGCTTCGGGGTCCGTGGGTCTACAGCGCTGTACATGTAGAGGCCATTTACCATTTGTTTTACGGGGCAAAATCTGGGGCTGTTGGGATTTAATCACCTTCTTTCCCTTCCTCCCTCTATTTGACCCTAAATTAGATGATTCAGGTATTGAACTTACGCCTGTAGCTCAGAGTACGTGTGATTATGTAGAAAGTGTGAAATCGCCTATAAGCATCCATTCCTCCAAGCAAGCTTGGGATGCATTTTTATTGGCAGGGTAGATTCTGACACTGACCATTTTGTGCATCCGCCTCTCTTTTCACCCCAAAATCATCACACATGTAAAACTAACAGCAGCAGCTCCAAGTATCTGTGATGTAGAAAATGTTATAACGTTCTTTAGCGCGGGGGACAGGGGGTTATGGTGATGTGAGGCGTAAACCTGTTTAAAGTGTTCAAAAAAGCGTAATGTTTAAAATATGTTGACATTTTTTTTTAAAAGCACCGCTGTTTGAACTGTGGCTATTTTTGTAAGCATGAATGGGATGAAGATGTGTAGCAGCAACAAAAATTGTAGCAAAAAATTGCAATAATTTCGTTTGGGGGAGTTATGGTTAGAGGTGGGGATAACTTTTCCCATACTTTGAAAGACCCTGGCTTAAATTCTTCATTAAAAAAAAAAAAACAAACAAACTCAGTTTTACTCCTTACTGTCTGAATTTATTTAAAGTTATAAAACAATTAAGTAAGTTTGTTTTCTCTGCCTAACAGGTTAAGCACAGACAATAAATGTAAATCTCTTAATTTAATAAGGATTTAGCTAAATTAAGCACAACGCCAACCACTAGATGGCAGCAAAGTGCTTCTAATATTATCCTGGCTGTGTGTTAAATATGTATAAACATGCATTAGTGAAGCGCCATCCTGGCTGTGTGCTGGTTGGAGGTGAATGTGCAGCAGCAGAGGTTAATACCTAGAATAGCCACACCAGCTTACAGTTCCAATATAGCCAGTAATAATCTGCTCCAGCTGCCTGAAAATAATTTCCCTCTGGGATTGTTAAAGTATTTCTGATTCTGATTCTGATGGTTTGCCTTGCTTGGTTGTAGGATGCACCATTTGAGGGACGAAATGGAGCTTTTGGTTAGAGAACTACAGTGTAACAACAGCATCATAGAGAGGTGAGTTGTTTAAATAGCTTTCTTTTATGATTTCTTTTTATGTTTTTTTTTTTTTTTTTTTTTTTTTTTTTTTGTAGCACTAGTAGCTCATTTTTACAAATTAGGCTGACAGGAAAGGGGGTTTGAGAGAGGAGGGAGGACATGTGGCAAAGGATCTTGACCCAGAATCGAACCCGGACTAAAGCCTCTGTACATGGGTCGTTCTCTCTACCCCTGCGCCGTCGGAGCACGCCGTTTGAACAGCTTTCTGTCTTTAAATCCAAACTCTTTAAACTCCTCTACTGCTTAACGGTGTTTGTACTTCTCTGGTCTTACAGCCTGGGAGCGGTGAGCCCTTCAGCAGCTCTGGAAGTCAGCCCGACCAGACCCTCCACACTGTGACAATGGTCAACCCTCACAAATCCACGTACGGCGTCTCATACCAGCACCACTTTTTTACACATTCCTGCTGATTGACAGCACGGCTGATTTCCTCTCTGTTTGCTATCAGACAAAAAGGAAGCAATCAGAGACACTCAATGAAATGTGAATCTCAAAGAGAGATGCCAGGATAGGGCTCAGATGGATTTTTTTTTATTCAGTGTGTGTGAGTGTGTTTGCTGAGTGAGTAAAGCAGTTCAATACAAACCTCATTAATGCCTTTTTGTGTTATTGTATTTTTAATAGGCTGCCATAGTGATAGACAGTGGGGATGAAACGAAACAAATGCTCTGTCAGCAGCTGGAGGGTTTTATTAGTTGCATTTCCTGTTTTCCTCTGCTCTGGAGAAGCCGACGAGAATCCAACCATTCTGCCTCTGAGTGTATTTATATGAACACTGATGTTCCAGATTTTAGGATAAAAGAACTGATATGTACATATAATTTTTTTTTTTTTATGTCTTGGAGATTTTATTCATTAAAATCCTGATTTGTAATCGCCTGTGTTCAGTAATTTTTTTTTTGTACATATGGTTTGATCAAAGTGAATAATTTTTTTTGAAAGATGATGAATCATTCTGATATTTGCAGTAAGCTAACCGTGAGTCAAAAAAAAAAGATGCATACAGCGGACTTGAGGTCGCCCACTGAGCCTGAGGCATTGGAGTATAATTGTTCGGTTTTATTTTGATACTTCTACTCACCCTGAACTCAGTTAATGCGTTGCTTGTAAAAGCAAATCTCTACATAAGCAGTTTGAATGCATCCCTGCACATATCCCCAGTGACATTTACAGTGCGTCGTAAATAGTGTTTGTACCCCCTTTTTACTCCTCCAGAGATACCGTGGGCCTCTTGTGTGAATAATTGTCTCATTTGCCTGTCAGTTTTGGAGTTGGGTTTGCATTTTTAGATGATGGATTGAACAATCCTCTGTAAGAAGTTAAGGGCTTGGGAAACCGAGTAATACTCAGGTAGTGGGATACTGTAGGGGTATCAGAGCAAAAGCATCCCAGGTATCAGATTTTTATTACATGTTTTTATTCTGTTGTCAGTTTGCTTCTTAAAATCCCAACGAAATAAACTGGTTTATAGTTGTAACCGGGCTAAATGTGGAAAAGTTTAAGGGGGGTGAATACTTTTACGAGGTGCTGTAGCTGCAGTAATGGGTTAGTTCTGTTTCTGTTGGTGTTTTTGTTGTTGCTCACCACGTCATTTCCCTTTAATAGAGGGTAAACACGGCCAGGGAAACTCTGCAATGACCGTGCTGTGTGTCCCCCTCACTTCAGTTGACAGAGTAATGTTTTAAAAAACAAATCACAGTAGCTGTGATCTGCCCTGTAGGGGAAATCCAAGGCATTGTTGTTGTGTGGTTTCTGTTTTTTTCTTTTAAAGGGCATTCAAAAGGTAATACCTTTTTGAGGTTAAACGTAATTTATGCTTTCACACTTACACATGTTATTCCCACGTCTGCATTCTTTTTCTTTTTCTTTTTTTTTTATCCCCTTGAGATTTTAATACGGTGTGGCCTGTTTTTTTTTTTTTTTTTTGTCTTAAGATCAAACACGACCTTTATAGAAAAAACTAAGACCAACGGAATTGTAAGTTCACATAGCTTTTAAAGACCTCCTGAAAAATCAATTCTGCCCTCTCTACAGCACAGAACATGAAATGTTATGTTTTCTCAGCGTGGGTGAGTTTGTAGAGTTTCAGTTTTGTTTGAGAGGGGGAAGAAGCGGGGGTAAATTCAGCTGCCTCTGTGGGTTTTTAGCTGCTCATATGACGTGCTTTTGGCAAAGTGGAAAGTTTGATGTCCTTTTCTAGCCCCCACGCACAAGTAAGACATTGTGTTGCCTGTTTATACTGTTAAACATTGCTCAGCAAAGGCATCGGGCAATCCTGGTAAAAGGCGAATACATACTCAGGAGTATTGTTAAGCTGTGATGCCATGTCAAAATATTAAAACATCTACGTCTGTCTGTCTACCCTTTGTTGCAGAAGGCGTTATTAAAGATACCATTCAGTTGTGTATTTTTTTTTTCATTAGCAAAGGTACGATATTATCAAAAACACTGCTGAGGAATGAAGCATGAATTTTATAAAACTCAAAAGTTTGTAAAAAAATAAGTAAAAGAGCTTATTTTGATTCTCATGACCCTGAAACTATGGTTACTGTTGTAACGTTGAGAAGGAAATTCTTCAAGTCTTTCACCGCTATCAATCTGTCTGCATTTCAGTCTGAATTACTCCATCTGCTTGGTTTCCGTCCATATTAATTTATAAATCCATGAATTATTTTCTGCCCGTCTCACTTTAAATAGTTTCACCGCATGCTATCTAAGCCAGTTTTTTGCTCAATCCTAACTTAACTGTCTTTTGACTGCGTAGGATTTTTTTTCTGACTTCTTCCCTCTGGTGTTACAATGGTGATAGTATGGTGGGTTTAACTGGGATCATTAGGTCTGTTTTATCTTTTTGGGTGGCAGCAGCTTTTGATCTCGGATTATGAAATCTGGCCATTCCTGTCTGCCCTTGTCCTTTAAAAAAGTAAAAATAAAACGCTTCCATGTGTTTTATATTTTGACATATATTCCTGAAGCTCATACATTGTTCTCACATACATCTATAAGATTTTTAGTGCATCCATACAGAATGCATGTGAACACCTTTGAGAGATGAAGTTGATTTAAAAAAAAAAAAAATCCAAATAAAGAAGGGGGGAAAAGCAAGTATGCCTGTGGGCCCAATAGGGGGATAGATTTTAACCTGCATAAAAGTTTACAAGAAAATATCAAAGCAAATAGAAAATCTGATCATGTTCTTTCAGTGACAAAATAAAACTAAAGGCAATTTGATTAACTTTAGAAAAAATCTTGTTAACAGCTTTAAAATGAAATAATTCTCAATAGAAAAAGATCAGTTAGTTTTGGGGTACAACAGGGTGTGGTACTTGGACTAATTCTGTTAAATATTTCTACTTGGTAAAATTATTAGACAGCATGGCATAAGAAAATAGAAAAACGGACCATTTTGTTTTGCTCCATAAGTGACAAACTATATTTAAATGGAGTTTGAATGAAAATGCTCACTGGATAATCTGTTTTAAATGAAAACTATTCCTCAGGAACCAGAATTAGGGAGAACCACGGGGTTCTGTGCTTGAGTAAATTGTGTTTGTGTGTTTTGACTTTGTAAGACTGAAAATAGGATAAGAAAAAACAAATAGAGAAACTGAACATGACATGTGGCAACTTATTTTGTAGATCAGCTTGAATGCTATGTAGTTTTAAAATAGATCAGGAATAGGCGTTATGCAATAACTGACTAACTTATTGCAGAGATAGTAACTTGTTATTTGTGCCTTTTGTTGGTGAGCTTAAAACGGGACAACTTACATCAAGTTGCAGTAACATTTTAACATTAACACAATTATGTTCATAATGCGTCAGCTGAACCAGTACAGAATGTAAGTGAACACATTTGATTTTTTATTAACATACAAATTAGTGGGGGAAAAAAATGAGAAATGCAAATGTAACAAAAAACAAAAAGAGAACTCTGTGAATTTGCCGCATGCATGTGATGCCTTGAAGGTTATTTTTGGAGGGGCAGATTTTATCTTAAACAAATATTGATTTCTGACTAAATACTAACACAGTTTTTTTAAAAAACTGACTGACATGTTCTAGGGGTAACAAACTTTATCTAAAATGATTTTGACTATACAAAAAGGACAAGCTAGGAGCTTTATAATCAGTCATCAATAAATCTGTCTCACACATCGGGATCCGCTATGGCGTATCTCAGGGTTTAGTGCTAGGGTCAGTTTCTTTCTTTCTTTCTTTAATCTATATTTCCACCAAAATCTTAAGACCCAATAAGGAAATACTGATCACTTATGGTGTTTTATGGGTTTTGTTTTATGACTGATATCTAAAATGAGTTGTACCGCTAGCCAGGCATTCTGGGAAAATCTATCATCTAAAATGTAGTTTCCAGAGTATTTGGCTTGTAATTTTAACCCTCTTACATTAGTTCAATTTATTTGAAGGCCACTTGTAAAAAAAAATATACAATGATTCTTTTCGCCTTTCCCAAGATAACCTGAAAAAAAAGAAAGAAAAACTGAAAAAGCAGCGCACAAATCAAATAGGCTACCAAATTCCGCGTTGTAGATGGATGGGTAAACCCCGTTTTACTGAAAGTTTCATGATCTCTAGTGAAAACCTCACGGTGAACCTGTGTGAGTGAGCGCGCGCCCCCGACGCTCCGAAATGCAGCGCGCGCTCCTCATTAAATGCTCTTGATCCCTCGCGCCACCACAAACAGATTTGTCACGGGCCGCGAGCCGAGTTTACATTCAGCGCACGGAGTGACAACACTCAGCTGCCAAACGCACACAATCACGGCGAGGAGCGCGGCGTAATGGCGTCTGTGAGCGTGGTGGGGCAGCAGCCCGGTCCGCACATACTGGACTCGGAACCGCAGGTCCTGCTCTTCAAACTCTCCGGCACCAAGAAGAAAATCACGCTGCCGAGGAGGAAGTCTTCGTGGGAGAAGATGATGCTCGCCAGGAGCGGCGGAGAGAGCTGCTCGGACCCTGCTGAGGAGGAGCCGCGCAGTCACCCGGCTTTCCGGCGTCCAGGACCAGCTGGAGGGATGGTGCCCGCTGGAGGATGCGGTGCCACAGCCGGCCTCGCTGCGCCACGTAGCCCCGCGCAGGATGGAGATGCGGTCAGCCGCGGCGGCGTTGGCCCAGGGATGACCGGGCACATCACCAATGGCTACGTGAACTGTGACTCAAACCAAAACACGGGTTGTCCACGGGGGGGCTCGCCGGAGGAGCCTGGAGTCCGTGCCATGCCGAGCGGAACGAGTCGACCGAGAAGAGAACACCGGCACCGCGACGCGTCGCACGGCAGACGCGGCTCCCGGAATGGAGACGGTCACAGCGGACACCAGAGCGTCTCCTCCCCCGGAGGGCGCCGCGGGTTGCCGCTGGAGCGGCTCACGCAAGGCAAGACTGGGGTGGTGAAGCTGGCGCGCGCAGAGCCCCACCGCAGGGAGGCCTGGTCCATCTTCCCCCGGGAAATGGACCCCCGCGTGAGGGCGGAGAGAGGCGAGGGACACCGGTTCGAGACCAAGCCGGTGAAGCAGGACTGGTGCGACGCGTGCAGCAGGCAGATCACAGCGCAGGGACTCAAGTGTCAAAGTGAGTAAAGCAGAGAAATTATATTTTAGTCGTAGCTGGAAATCGTTTCTTCTGCACGTGATTATACCAGGAATGCATTTTTGTTCACATTCAAAGCTGCGACTGGCTGGTTCACTATGGCGTTATGAGGTGAAGCAGGGCATCTGCAGCAAGGGGAGATGTTTGGGCGCAGAGGCGGCCCAGGTTAGTGAGTGGGCCCCATTACAGAATTTGATTTGGGCCCCAATACTGATTCACAGTGTTTATTAAATAACTAACAGGTGTTTTCCCTGACTAGTAACACATAACTCACTTTTCTTATTAGTCCGCAGTTATTCTCCGTGAAATGCATCTCTGTCAAACACAGAAGTGGCGGCCCGAGTGATTTACCCGGCGACAACAAATCGTGAACGCCGGGCGTCGTCGTCAGTCCCATTTTAGGGCGGCACAGTTACACATCTTCTGTGCCTCGGTAACATTTCCTCATTGAACTCTGCCAAGCACGGTTTGGAAAAAATGAGATTGCGTTGGGAAGTGAGCTATGTGCTGGAAAAGCTCAAAACATTTAGGAAACATTGCATGTATACTTATCATAATCAGACCGTGTTTTAACTCTAAATGGGAAAAGGCCGATAGTTTTACAAAATGATTGTTTTTTCATTGTGAAGCCTGTGATTTATTCCATGAACTAAGTGGTAGGAAACGTGCTATCTAGACTTATGTTTATGAAGGATAACAAAGTCACATAACTAAAGTAGATATATATATATATATATATATATATCAGGGATGGGCAACTTCCATGATAAAGAGGGCCACATTTTTTTCAGCACGACCATTGGAGGGCCACATGACCACGCACTTCAAATAATTGGATATGAAAGACGCTACAAATTATTCTCAATAACAACAAATTTTAGATGAATTTTTTATCTGTATGTTTACTGCACCAACATAACTATTTTCTGCATATAAATGCATTTTAATATGTCCCTAAGCAAAAGACAAACTACTTGCTTTAAAAAAAATTGCAAAAAAGGAATTTAAACTCCATATTAATGCATTCAGGAGCATGGGTCATTTCAAATTTACAAGGAAATAGGCATAAAACGGCACAGAACTTAACTCAAACAATAATGTGTCTATCCAGAAACTGTGTGGGCTTTCTTACAATACTGAATGCTCTATAATTGTATTTCTGTTACTTTTTGATTATGCACATCTGTTAGCTTTTTATTCTGAAAAATCTAATGTCCCATGCTCCTGAATGCGCCATAGCTTTCTGACGCTCACGAATGCATCACACTGGTCTGTGAACGCGGTGCTGCACGTTTGATCTTCTGCTTAAGACAAAGCTTTGCAGTTTCAAAACTCACGCCGGCTCTCACGGTTTATGTTGTGTGTGAATGACAAGAGACCAAAAAAAAAATCCCCATGTCCATACTTCTTCCCATTTTGTCTGAAAAATGTGACTTTTTCGTCAAGTTTTCCCTTTATTCCACTGCTAGTGGCTAGGGCTCTTGACTTTCTTCCTCGCTGTTGCAAAGCGGCCCATGCCCGCTATTGTTTGGGTACGGCCCCCTATCGGTCAAAAGTATAATTACAATTTTTTTTTTTTTTTTTTTTTTTTTTTTATCATTATCACATTATTATTGATCTATTCGCGGGCCGCACTGAATGATGACGAGGGCCGTGTGCGGCCCCCGGGCCGCCAGTTGCCCATCCCTGATATATATATATATATATGTGTGTGTGTGTATGTTTGTGTAATTACTTGGATCTTAAACAAATCCAGATGTTGAATTTCAAAGAATTTTTAATTAATTAAAAGTGTAACTACAAACATAACACTTTTAGAAAAGTTAATGGGGTGTAAATGGTCGAGCACATTTTGTGGGGCCCCCTGCTGGCCTGGGGGTATAGGAGGAGGGTTGTTAAGCACCAGCTTAGCTCGTTTGTGCCTTGGCCCGGCTCTGCTTCTTGTCCTCAAAAACACGCCGCATGTGGATTTGAGAGCGAGCTAAGAGTGTCGGCGAAGGACGTATCCAATCATATTACTGCACCGCACCGAGGCAGAAACCTTCAGTGTAAATCCCTTTATCTCGTCCTGCCAGCTTTCCCCTCCCAGTGTTCCCACTCTCACCAGAAAGAAAGCGGGGGACCGAGAGGGGAGCTCATGCTGCAGAGAGATGTTTTTTCTACAGCTGCAGTCAGCAGCAAGAAAACGTCCAACCCAAAAACATGTTTAGGTTTACGGTGTGTTTACTGACTGGAATAATAAAAAGATTTATTAGCTCAAATAGGAAAGCCCTGTCTGATGAATCGACACGTTGTCATAATCATCATAAAAAGCCCACTCTGAAAAGGGGAAACCCTGCTTTCATTACTTTTTCTTTCTTTCTTTCTTTCTTTCTTTCTTTCTTTCTTTCTTTCTTTCTTTCTTTCTTTCTTTCTTTCTTTCTTTCTTTCTTTCTTTCTTTCTTTCTTTAAGGCAGACCACTGCTTCGTTTTCACACATCCCCTCTCTCCTTGAGGGACAGGGGAAAGGTTCAGCAGGGCTAAACTGACCCGGTCAAGAGTTTGCATGTTTACACGTAAACACGCCGCCCGCTGTTTTGCTGTGAAACACTAAACTCAGCCGTGCGACTGTATATGTGAATGACATGTGTGTAAACGTGTGGCTGCTGAGCAAGCACGGGCGTCAGCAACGCTCTGTGACAGGGAGGCTGCGTCTGCAGAGCGGCGCGTGGGAGAAACCCAACCTGAAGGTGATGGAAGCAGGGAGGGGGAGAATAAAGAACGCGCACGGAATAAAGAAGCAGGATATGGGGCGGGGGAAAAGTTGAAGAACGCAATAGGATAAAGACTTGTCTTTTCAGTGGAGAAAGGAGACTAAAGGCTAAGTGGCTGCTGGGTTCTAAGGAAACGCGTAGCCAAACTGATGGGAATGAAGAGAGAGATGAAGGACGTTCGTGAGGAGAAGCCTAACTGGGGATGCGGGAAAAGAAAAAGGCCACGCGTCGGTCCGGCACTGCAGAGAGCTGTCTGATTTAGTGCGCTATCAGCAGCGGCTCGCTGGAGCAAGAGCAGAGATTACTGGAGCATTAATCACGCCGAGGGCGACACGGACACACAGTTTCTGTTACAATAGAACAAACTGGTGGATCAGAGGAGCTACAGTGCTCTGCGGAAGAGTTGGCATTTCGTCACGTTAAGGCCATTTTATGTGATAGACCAACACAAAGGAAGTGCATCATTATAAGGTGCAGGGAAAATCGCCCCTAACCCTTCATTCGAATACCTCTAAATAAAATCCAGTTTGCAGCTAGAAGTCGGCCGATTAGTAGATAGAGTCCAGCTGGGTGTGATTGACTCTCAGTATGAATTACATTGGTTCTGTGAAGGCCTCAGAGGTCTGGTAGAGAACGTTAGAGAGCAAGCAGCTTTATAAAGAACAAGCAACACAGCAAACAGGGTAGCGAGAAAGTTATAGAGAAGTGTAAAGCAAGGTTAGCTTATAAAACGATAATCCCAAGATATGAACATCTGAAACGGAAAGTTATTATTCCGGTGCCACTCAACAAATCTGGTCTTAAAGGGGCCTGGTCATGTACTTTGACTTCATGAATTTCTATCTCAGTAGCTCTCTCTGGCTGCATACAAAGGTTTCCGCTGCACGTGAGCGGAAGTACGATATTGCGCTACGAGTGAACAAGGCAAAGCGATGGAGCCGAGCGAGTCCGCAACGCCCGGCGGAGGCGCGGAAAGAAAGAGGTCTGATGGCTTTTACAGTAACTGCGTCGATTGCCGTCATCTTGCTTGCTGATAGTTCTGCAGTGCTGCCGGCAGACGGCACAACCGTGTTAATACTTTTAAGGTTCTTTCAAAGCTCTGAAAGGACTAAGTAAACACTATCAAGATGTTTTTTTGGTGTATGCAGTTTTATTTCAAGATGAATATATGTTTTTGTTGGGGTTTTTCTTATGGTTGATATACGTGACTAGGCGAGAAGAAGGTATGAAAACGCCTTCAGAGGTATGAACGTGCGTAGCAAGCACAGCAGCCGGGCTCTGCTGCCAGTGAAAGTTTGCTTCAAGCGTCATCAGAGGTGAGAAGGTTGCAGCGTCCTGGGCGTAACAACACAAAGTCAGTCATTTCAGGGTCCGCTCAGCGAAGAAAAGCAAACAGAAGCGTCAAAATAGAAGCAGCACACGTGGACATGCAGCGTAATCGCCTTTCAACCGCTCCTGTCAAATAACAGGGGGACGAGAGACGGAGATATGCAACCGTCAACATTATTCTGCGTCTTTGTCTTTGGCCGCTTTGCTCTGTCGGCATTTCTCGGATTTATCGGCCGGCCTCCCTCGGTTCGCTGCAGCCCGGCTGCAGATGAAGCCCACAGAGGCGGTCCCAGTGGGACTCGCTGTGGCCTTGCCCTCCAGAGGAATCTGTCAGGCTAACCTCTGCGCCCGGCCTCGGCTCGTCCCTGCACTTTCCTACCACTCCGCTGCCGCCTTTCATCTTCCTGGGTTTTGTTTTTATTTATTTTTTTTACTTTCATTCCTCATCTTGACAGTTAGATGAGAGTGTCATGGGTGATATAATGTTCCCACATAAAACATGCACACAAAAAACTGCACCGTGTGTTATACTGGGCTGTAACCGGGCAAAGAAAATAAATAGTCAGCAGAGCCCATAGGTTTTACTGCCATGATGTATGTTGTAGAACCAAAAGGCGGAGACAAAGCAGGTAGACTGACGTTGAAGAGAAACATTTTAGCTCTAAAAACTGAACAGAACAAGAACAAGGCAGCAACAATGCAAAGTCCAGGGCAATCTATGGATGCAGGAATGACTGTTTGAGTTAGTGACCAGGCATGAGGAGAGGAAGAAAAACAGACTGAGAGACGATCCATTTAAACTTTGGGTTGCTCTTTTATGCCAACCTCTTAAACATGAGTTTAAACAATAAGTATACATTTATTTCTCCTGGTTTCAAGGTAAAGCTGATGATTTCTGAGTATAAATAATAAACCAAATAATAAACCAAATTCTATCTATCTATCTATCTATCTATCTATCTATCTATCTATCTATCTATCTATCTATCTATCTATCTATCTATCTATCTATCTATCTATCTATCTATCTATCTATCTATCTATCTATCTATCTATCTATCTATCTATCTATCTATCTATCTATCTATCTATCTATCTAATCTATCTAGCTATCATATCTATCTATCTATCTATCTATCTATCATTTATTTTATTTTTTTAAATTGTACATTACAACCAAGATTTCATCAATTAAATGTTCTGATCTCCATCTGGGCTAAATTCTGGACTCTTATGAAATACGACTTATCATTTCGATAAGGCTGTACGGTGGATCCATTGTTAGTCCAAGGACATGAATTATGAATACATGAACACATTTTCTTATTTGGTGTTTCTCCAAATGCATTAAAAAGTCTCATGTTTAATAGTTAATATGCAAAAATTCTATTTATATATGTTAAATGACTTCTTATCTGGGTTCATTCATTTAAGCTGTCATAGTGTGTTTTCTTGATTTAATTTGCTAATTCTTCCTCATCGTGGAGAATTAAGTGGGGACGGTCTGGGAATGGCAGCCCTAATCCCAGCTCTGAGTGTCTCCTGTCTAGGATTACATCCCAGGAGCGGAGCCGTTGGGATAACAGACAGCCAGATGTCAGATTAATATGTGATTAAATGTTTTCCCGGGTCTCATACTGCCGTGGATCCGGTGCTTTGACTCGCTGCGTTTGGTGGTCTCCTTTGTTCTGTCTCATGCCTCTGCACAGTTACAACTTAAACCTCATGTGAGCCCTGGGTTAACCACGGGTGTTAGCGCTCAAACAGCAGAGGAAGACACGTAATGATCAGTCATGTCTTGAAAACATGCAATAGAGTTTGTCAGTGGATAATCAAGTATGATTATATATATTTTTCCCTAATGCCATATGAACTACGTAGTAGCCATATTTAAAGACATTCCAGACTGCAAAAGTATTTTTAAGGGATTTTTTAAACAGCGGGTACACTGTCTGTGGCAAAAAAGTCTTCGTTCAAAATCATTACATATTCAGTTCACTGTCTAAACCCTGCTGCACCAAAATAAATAAGAACAGCATTTCTCTATTAATATTTCCATGACCCATGGTCACATAGACTTCTGTTAAAAGATAGATGGTAGCAGCTCCTATTTTACGCACTGTATAGGCTATTGCTATTTCTGCAGTGCAATGGTTTCTGTTTGTTTAATGTTTTTCTTTTAGGACTTTATGGTCCAACTAGCATTTTGCTGCATCCCAATATCATCAGAAGCAACCAACTTAACTATGTTAAAGTTTTAAGTATGAAAAA